>NC_133375.1:32167072-32332695 GCF_049309525.1 Garra rufa | reverse complement strand
CTTCGATTAAACTGCGTTGCTTTTAGAAGCGTCAATTCAGTTGTTGCATATAGTTTTATGTCTTTATTTATGGGATTATCAAAGTAAATTATAACTCAAACTTGAGATTTTACTGGGGCACAGCAGATTTTCACTGCCCCAGTAAAAAGGGTCTAGCAACGCACCTGCCCTGAAGCAAACCCGGCGGCTTCACAGCTGCATCCATGTTTGCACGTCTCATTTGATGTGGTAATTTCACAGAAGTTGAAGACTCGTTCTCGCCTCCTACAGTGCAATTCAACTAGGTATACGTCATCCGCGCTAAAATATCAAAGTGAAAGTCATCATAGCCTACGTAGTTTAGACCCAGCTCCCAACCCAACTTTGAGAATAGATTAACGGCGATATTTTTTTTATCGCCCGATAAGAATCTCACGTTAACGCAGCACGTTAACGCCGATAACGGCCCACCACTAATATATATATATATATATATATATATATATATATATATATATATATGTGTGTGTGTGTGTGTGTGTGTGTGTGTGTGTGTGTGTTTGTGTGTGTGTGTGGATCTCCAAAGCATATTTCCATATACATGCACGGCTAATTTGTTGATTTGTCGCAAGTGAAAAACAATATTAACCTTCTAGTTGTAAAAAGAGCCTCATATAAGCCTAATATTTCGTCCTATGGAGTCCATTCATTCGCATTCGGAGATTGACACCTCTTGACTGGCAAGACGGCTGCGAGCGGAAACCCAAACAGTGTGAGTGAGTTGTTCAAAACCATTCTTTTTAGTAAACTCTGTGTACACAAACAATGTTCTCAATGCTCGAGTTCATGTGTAGAGACACAGGCGATACTTCAAGCAAAGTTTCATGGTGTGTCGAGCCTTCTTAGTGTTGTAAAAATATAGATTTTGATGTGCTCAAATTTATGCCCCTAGTATTCCCATTCACCGGTCATTGACCACAAAACGAAATCACGGACAATCTCAAAAACAGCTCATTTGTCGTAATTATGCTTTTAGATGTATGTTTTTCTCATTTACAGTAAAAAAAAAAAAGCCCAGGTTGCATTTTGGCAATAGTTATCCTTTAAATAGCTGCAAGCTGCAAGCTCATTGGTTGCGTATGCAACATGAACCAATCAGCTTGTACCAAGTCGTATAACTCTGTGATATCATCAGTTACATTAACAACCCGTTAGCCTGCGTCATCTAGAGTTTCATGGCAGAACTTGGTATTTGTTCAGTTCCGTACACAATGCATAGAATTAAATGTGTTTGTCAATACCTGTATTTTTCGTGAGTTAATGTGATTGACGAATGCGGTTGTCACTCTTGTATTTTAGTGAATTTTGTGTGTACAGAATGCGATTAAGGAATAAAAGGTGAACCGACAACCGAATTTAGCTACAGTGTGTATGTGGCCAAAGGTTACAAAGCAAATGTTCAAAGAAAGTCAATCGCCATTTACAAAAAAAATGGTAAAACAATGATGTTGGACGATTTTAGTTTTTTTTTTTTTGAAAGATTTTTCGTCTCACCCTAACTTTTTGAACCAAAGCATCTTTATTCCTTGGCTGGGATTGTGTAGAGCCCTTTGAAGCTGCATTGAAACTGCAATTTGGACGTTTAGCCCATTGGGTTCCATTTAAGTCCATTATACAGAGAAAAATCCTGGAATGTTTTCCTCAAAAACCTTCATTTCTTTTTGGAGAAAGAAAGACATAAACATCTTGGATGACAAGAGGGTGAGTAAATTATCAGGTAATTATTTTTTATTCATTGGTTTCTCTGTTTAAATCTTCCAAAATATTAATATCCAGGATTAAATTAGATTTTAAATGCCAGTTTTTCAATGAATTGTATGAGCACAACATGATAAATTGTAACTGTTTTTGCAGAGGAGGTGATGCTTGCAGAAGAGAACAAGAATTCAGGACCTTCTGCTTTAGATGGTAAGATGTTTGACCTCTGCTGTTTTTCTCTCATTTTCCCACATAGATTGTGGGATGCAGTTTTTTTTTAATTATGTGTCAGGGTTAGGGTCATGTGATTATTTTGAACGCCCTAGTAAATACGCATTCTCTCTCTGTCCCAGATTTCATCATTTATTCAATAGCCTGTTCTGGCATATAAAGCCTGTTCTCGTCCCATAAAACAGCACAGGGATTATATATTCAATAGACTGATGTCACAATAAACAAAACACCATGATCCTGCTCATGCCTCACATCTGTGAAGCGAAAACCCACCACATGACATCTGAACCCTATACAAGGCGACAGGTTTTCCCCAGAATCAAACAAAGTTTTTTTTTTTTATTAAATATTGATTGACAACTTCCCAGAGGCTGTGTGAATAGAAAACAAGCAGTTACCATGGTGAACTTCGTCAATTTCGTTGCCCCTGCTGTTTTCCTGTAAGCATCCCATCATTCCATTTAGGATGATTGTGTTAAAAATACTGGGCCCTATATAGAAAAAAAATTTCAATTGAGACTAAGACCTGTTTTTGGCCTTGTATATGAGGTTTGACAGCAGTAACTATCCAGGTTGCACTCTGAAGTGAGTTTAAAACATAAAATGTAATTGCAGGCATTCGTATTTACTTCATTGGTGCCATGACAACAGCGAAATCTAACAAGCGGATTTATTTGCAATTGAATGCATCCCTTAGTGCAAGCTATTAGACTGCTTTGATTAAATTGGGGAACTTTCATTTGCTGCTGTCTACCCTGTTATATTCTATAAATGCTTGAGAAGTAATGATTACATTTGGCTGTACATTTGTCACATCATGTTCTAAGCTGGCTGCATCCAATTTTAACCTCCCCTGGGGCTACAGTTGAAAATTAGCCAGACTGGCACTTTTGCATTGATTGTATGCATTATTAAAGTGTATTGTCCCTGATTAAGTAATGATTAAATAAACAAATAAATACAAATAAAAATATACACTGCCGTTCAAAAGTTTGTGTTCAGTACGATTTTTTTTTTAAAAGAATTCTCTTATGCTCATCAAGCATACAGAAAACAGTAATATTTTGAAATGATATTAGTTTAAAATAATGTATATTTAATATACATTTAATATATTTTAAGATATAATCTATTCATGTGATTTAAAAATCATGTGAATTTTCATCAGCAACTCCAGTCTTCGTTTCTGATCCATCAGAAATCATTCTAATAATTTATTACTTGGAATGTATTATCAATGTTGGATATTTTTTGGAACCTCTGATTCTTTTTTAGGATTCTTTGATAAATAAAAAGTTAAAAAGAACAGCATTTGTTCAAAATAGAAATCTTTTCTTACAATAAAAGTCTATGCTATCACTTTTTATCAATTTAACACATCCTTGGTGAATAAAAATAAAAAAAAAGAATAAAAATTTACTGACCACAAACTTTTAAATGGTAGTTTATATTGTTACAAATAATAAACTTCTATTTTGAATAAATGCTGTACTTTTTAACCTTTTATTTATTTAAGAATCCTGAAAAAAGCATCACAGGTTCCAACAAAATATTAAGCAGCAAAACTTTTTCAACATTGATAATAAATCAGCATATTAGAATGATTTCTGAAGGATCATGTGACACTGAAAATTGGAGTAATGATGCTAAAAAATCAGCATTGCATCACAAGAATATATTACATTTGAAAATATATTCACATAGAAAACACTTATTTTGCATTGAAATAAAATTTCACAATATTACATATTTTTCTGAAATTTATCAAATAAACGCAGCTTTTAAGAAACTTCTTAAAATCTTACTGATCCCAACCATTTGAACGACAGTTTGTGAATATTGTGAATGTGAATATTTTTATTTATTTGTTTATTTATTTACTTATTGGAAACCTGTAAAACAACCATTTCTGAACATGACCTACATACAAATCAAGTGACTGTTAAAGTTTTATAACCCATATATGCTTTTATTTCTTACAGTTTTTGGTTTATTAATCTGTTATTATCTGTTAAATTAATAATAATCGTCACATAATGAGATTAAAATGTAATAAAAAGATAAATTGTTTGGTTTGTGTGTTCTCAGTGCTAAAAAGAGCCACCACAATAAAAAGAAGAGGGGTGGATGATGTTCGGAGAACCCCAGAGGAACAGTATGCTGACATATCGTCTGTAGGTGAGTGACTTCCTCCTAAAAGTCTTCTTCATATACTGTCTAGATTTTGCAAAATATTTACCCACATGTAAATATCATCCACACACAGCTGAAATCATCTCCTTATTCAATACAAAAGTGGAATATTTATGTGTTTGTTCATAAATATTTTTGTTCATCAGGGATGCCACTGAACAGAGCCAGCATACGCAGTGCTAAAAGAGGACCAACATCCTATTTCCGCCGGAAAGAGCGCATGCTACGGATCTCTGTTCGCCGTATGGTGAAGACTCACACCTTCTACTGGATCGTTCTGGGTCTGGTGGCTCTCAACACTTTTTGTGTTGCCATCGTTCACCACAAGCAGCCTAAGTGGTTGTCTATTCTCCTTTGTAAGACCACAAGCAAAAATGAAACTTTTCTCTGTATGGATATGCTCTTACACATGATCAGTAGTCCTATCTTTAAAGCGGTTCCTCCTTATTGCAGACTATGCAGAGTTCCTGTTTCTGGCTCTTTTTCTTACTGAGATGTTTCTCAAGATGTATGGACTTGGGCCCAGACTCTATTTCCACTCCTCTTTCAACTGCTTTGATTTTGGGGTAAGTGTATTTCTGCTATCTTTTCCATAATCTTCTTTGAAATGAAGATGCAGGTGTCAAAGAGGATCAAGGTGGTGACTCTAAAAATGAGTATTCATGCTTTTTTTGTCAAGAAAGATAAAAGCAATGCAAAGAAATAAGAGCAGATGAAACTGTGAATCTAATTTGATCTTTTTGAAGTTACGCTTCGCCACTCTGAGCACTATGAACATGTCTCTAATTTCTATGTAAATTTGAGGACCCAGCGCTGAATATCAATATGTAGCTTTATTTCATTAAAATTCAGTTTTAGTTCTGGACTGTATCAATATATAATGATTATATATTGGATAATCTTTGATTTAATCAGAACAATTGTAGCTGGCCCTTTCTGTCAATATAGATCCTGTTGCTTTTTTTTGTTTGAGAACTAAAAAACTTGTTCAATCAAATATCATCATTCAACAATTAATGAAACATTATAAGTACCTGGTTTAAATATATCAAATGTCTGTAGCCTGCTTAAAAATGTTGATTTTTGCCTATATCAGAGGTCTTGACTTGAAATTATTAGTCATAATGTGTCATAAATTTGTTGAATTGATTAAATTCATTGTACAACAAAGATTTTGTATTAAATAAATGTGTGTGTATATACAGTATACTTGTATGCATATGTACACTACCAGTCAAAAGTTTTTGAACAGTAAGATTTTAAATTTTTTAAAGAAGTCTCTTCTGCTCACCAAGCTTGGATTATTATTCCAAAATACAGCAAAAGCAGTAATATTGTGAAATATTTGTACTATTTAAAATAACTGCTTTTTATTTGAATATATTTAAAAATATAATTTAATCCTGTGATCAAATTAAATTTTCAGCATCAATACTCCAGTGTCACATGATCCTTCAGAAATCATTGTTATATGCTGATTTACTGTTAAAGAAACATTTTCATTATTATTATTATTATAATTATCATCAATATTTCAAACTGTTAAATACATTTTTTTCGGGATTCTTTGATGAATAAAAAAGATCCAAATATCAGCATTTCTCTGAAATAAAAAGATTTTGTACATTATACCATTCAAAAGCTTGGAGTTCATATAATTTTCTTTTTTTTTTGGGGGGGGGGGGGGGGGGGGGGCTATAGAAATTAATACTTTTATTTAGCAAGGATGCTTTTAATTGATCAAAATACTGATGATAAAGACATTATAATGTTACAAAAGATTTCTATTTTAGATAAATGCTGTTCTTCTGAACTTTCTATTAATCGAAGACACCTCAAAAAAATCTACTCGGCTGTTTTCAACATAATACATTTTAGGTTTTTTTTAGAAGCAAATCAAAATATTAGAATGTTTTCTGAAGGATTATGTGACTAGAGTAAGGAAGGTAAAAAATGTAGCTTTGAAATCACAGGAATATTTTGCAGTTTAAAAAATATTCTAATAGAAAATTGTTGTTTTAAATAGTAAAAATATTTCAAAATTTTACTGTTTTTTGCTGTACTTTGGATCAAATAAATGTAGGGTTGGTGAGCAGAAGAGACTTCTTTAAAAAACATTACAAATCTTACTGTTCAAAAACATTTGACTGGTAGTGTATACGGATAGATGTTCAATAGAATTTTACTAGCAATCCATGCAGAAGATTTGCAGAAAGTGATGTTTGTTGTGCTTTATACATCGTTACACAACTGACAACAGAGAATGGATCTTTTTTGCCTGTGAAATTTTGAAGAAATTTTGCTAATGTAACCGCACCTTTAGACAGAATTTTTTGACATCAGTGGCATATTTAAAGAGGTGGAATTCCTGAATTCCTTCCAGGTGATAGTAGGCAGCATTTTTGAAGTGCTTTGGGGGTTCTTCAGACCTGGCACATCCTTTGGGATCAGCGTTCTGCGTGCCTTGCGGTTGCTGAGAATTTTCAAGATCACAAAGTAAGTGCAAACTTGCCTGAAAATAACAGCCTTTTGGGTTTGTTTGCTTCTTGCGAAGACCGTAATCTATTTATTGACTTGTGATATCTTTGCTCACTTCTGTATGTCCCTACTTTAAACTCAGAGATGCTGTATTTATGTGTTTTTAAGGTACTGGGCGTCCCTGAGGAACCTGGTTGTGTCTCTGATGAACTCCATGAAGTCCATTATTAGTTTGCTCTTCCTGCTTTTCCTCTTCATTGTGGTCTTTGCACTTCTGGGCATGCAGCTTTTTGGTGGAAGGTAATATCTTATCAGTCAAAGTACAGACAACACCTGTAGACAGTTTTAAATTTTGAATTTATGACTGAAAATATCTGAATGCTACACCTGAAGTTATGAGCTGCTCTTTAAATCATTTGCCATATTAAATCCTCAGCTTGCTTTAAACCTGACTCCACAATAAAGTGTTCAGTCCACCACTATGTCCATATCAAACATGGCATCTGATTTATCAGATGCTAAAAAAGTGGTTGGAGTGGAACTATAACTCTATGTGACAGGTGTAGCAAGACAATAGAAAATAGATCAGGTTCAATCAGTAGGTGAAAAGCAAATAATCTATTATTCAGTAACCTGGTCAGACACATATTGAATTAAATGACTTGCAAAAAGATGTTGTTGTTTTTTCTATCATTTTTTACAGGTTTATCTTTGAAGACTACACACCCACTAATTTTGACACTTTTCCAGCAGCCATCATGACAGTGTTTCAAGTAAGATTCCACCCAGTTGTGATCTGAGTATAATGCAAGACTCCGGATCTTTTCTTGGTGAAAAATGGATTAGATGGAAGTCTAATTAATTAGACCAAGATTTAATTGCACAGATAGAAGAAATTAGGATCAGAGCACAGAACAAAACAGAACCTATCTTCCCTTTATAATGATGAAAATGAATAAATATACAAAAAATGTACTTCATGCCCAAAATAAATTTGTAGATTGTGTTTCTGTGACAAAGTGGTATAAAAAATATGTGGAATTTTGAAGAATGGAATTTGGTAAATATGTTATTTGTATCTCTTTAATTGGTAGCTGAAAGGATTATCAAATTAGCTGAAACATTTAATAAACAGACATGCAAGGGAAAGCATCTGTCAAATTATTCTGCTGAAATATGGGAAGCTGTGTGGAGTTATCCAGATGCAGATTCCATGTAGGCCTGAAAAAAGTTTACTGTGTTCTAGATTCTCACTGGCGAGGACTGGAATGAAGTCATGTACAATGGCATCCGGTCTCAAGGTGGTGTGAAATCTGGGATGTGGTCGTCTATCTACTTCATTGTTCTGACTCTGTTTGGAAACTGTATCCTACATTTATTCTTTGTCTATCTATGAATAGTAACACCCAGAAAATGTGTATGTGTGTGTTTGTGTGCAAAGACCACACAGAACACCTAAGCAGCACCCTAGCAACCACTCAGAATAGCCTAGAAACCACAAAGTTGGAGTGATATTTAAAACTGGGCCAGTAAACAATCTTATCATGTAGCAACCACCCAGAACACCCTACCCATGATGTCAAAAGACAGTAAAGACCACTCAAAACACCTTAGCAACACCCTAGCTACCACTTAAAATAGCCTAGAAACCACAAAGTTTGAGTGATATTTAAAACTGAACCAGTGAGCAATCTTATCATCCAGCAACCACACAAAACACCCTAGCCATGATGTAAAAAGACAGAAAAGACCACTCAGAATAGCCTAGAAACCACAACTTTTGAGTGATATTTAAAACTGAACCAGTAAGTAATCTTATCACTGCGCAACAACCTAGAACTCCCTATCCAGTATGTAAAAAGACAGAAAATACCACTCAAAACACCTTAGCAACTCCCTAGCTACCAGTTAAATAGCCTAGAAACCACAAAGTTTGAGTGATATCTAAAACTGAACCAGTAAGCAATCTTATCATCCAGCAACCACAAAAAACACCCTAGCCATGATGCAAAAAGACAGAAAAGACCACTCAAAACCCCTTAGCAACTCCCTAGCTACCACTTAAAATAGCCTAGAAACCACAAAGTTTGAGTGATATTTAAAACTGAACCAGTGAGCAATCTTATCATCCAGCAACCACACAAAACACCCTAGCCATGATGTAAAAAGACAGAAAAGACCACTCAAAACACCTTAGTAACACCCTAGCAGCCACTCAGAATAGCCTATAAATCACAAAGTTTAAGTGATATTTAAAACTGGACCAGTAAGCAATCTTATCACCTAGAATCCACCCAGAACATCCTACCGACGATCTTCTTGTAAAAACATAGCAATGACAACTCAAACCTCAAAACACCTAAGCAACACCCTAGCTACCACTTAAAATAGCCTTGAAACCACCAAATTTAAGTAATATTTAAAACTGAATCAGTAAGCAAACCTTATCACCCAGCAACCACCCCCAACAACTCTACTCATGATGTAAAAAGACAGTAAAGACCACTTAATACACCTTAGCAACATCCTAGCTACCACTAAAAATAGCTTAGAAACCACAAAGTTTGAGTGATATTTAAAACTGAACCAGTAAGCACACTTATAACCCAGCAACCATCCCGAACACCCTACCCATGATGTAAAAAGACCACTCAAAACACCTTAGCAACACCCTAGGATGACCTAGCAACCACCCCGAAAACCCTACCTATGATGTAAAAATACACGAACGACCACTCAAAACAACCTAGCAAGCACTCAGAATATAGATACACACACACATTAACTTTCTGGGAGTTTAACCTTGTAAATGTTAAAATAAATCCTTGATATTCTTTAGGTTTTAACTGAAGGTAATCATTCAACATGAAATTAAAATCGACCCTGTTTACTTTATAATACACATTCCATTTCTTTCTGTGCATGATTCATCACTACAGGTTTCTGTGTGGTCTTTCATCAGAATGTAACTTGCTTTGTTATTTGCCTGACATTGCTGAGCTTATAAGATTAGTGCACGTTGACTTGAAACTCAATGCTGATTTCATAAAACCGTAGGTTGTGTTAAATCTGTCCTTCCTAGTTTTGGTGGTTATTGCTGTATCTCATTGTTTCGAGCCAAAATCCTTGACAAAATGGTCAGATACACTGCTCAACGTCTTCTTGGCTATTGCTGTTGACAATCTGGCCAATGCCCAGGAGCTCACAAAGGTATATCCAGCAAGGTTCTTTTATCTTTATATGCTGTAGGATTTGTAAGGCAATTGTATAACGAAAAATGGCTTCCTGTTCCAAAGGATGAAGAGGAGGAGGAAGAGGCGTTTAATCAGAAACATGCCCTGCAGAAAGCCAAGGAGGTTGGGCCTATGTCCTCTTTCATGTCCTCAGAGTAAGTGAACCAAGTACACCCTTGCCTGCTCGTTCGCCCTCTCATGAGAGATGCTACCATACCAACTAACACTACTAACACCAGTCTTATGTCTGAGATTTTTTAGTCTGGTTTTAGACACATCTAAATTGGCATGTCTGCCAAGTATACCTGTAGGACCTTGCAGCTTCGGTACCTGGCCAAATTGACCTAGATGCACAAGCTAGTTTGAGTCTACAGGGAGACTGCTGTACAGTTGCCAGAGTATGTAAACAGTTGAAGTCTTTGCTTTTACAGATTTGTTACACAGTTTTTGAGCTTAAATGCTGACCTGAGTAAAATATATTTAACGGTGGGGCACAAAATTTTGCAGACTGAAAAGAATTTAGAAACAGTAAAGAATAAGTATTACAACTTCGAGGGTTTTGTTTTCCTGGCTAGTAATGCAAGAGCAACAAAATTGTTTACCATTGTTAAAGCCTGTACACAATGTTCTTTCAGTTGATTTCATAGGAATTTTTGGGGCTCTTTATTTTCGAAGCACAATAATTTGCTTCAAAATCAACAGCAAGTTGTCATAGCAACCGGCAAGCTTCCCAGCCTTTGCAGGGATGAGTCTATTATGTTGTCATAGAGACGACTTTGTTCCCGTCAAAAGGAGAATTACAGAGTTTTGAATGCCTTTACACTGGTCAGCCTGCATATGTAGTCATATGTTATTACCTTTGCAAGAACAGGCTAACATAAATCTCGAAACATAAAGAGAATCTGATGGCTAAGGAGGGAGGTTAACCTACAGATGAAAGTTTCACACAGATGCATCTTTCTGTGATTTTGGGAATTTAACATTGCATGGATGTGATGTCAGCCTCCTGGAGTTGAGCATGTGCAAGTTGGGATGACCAGTCATAGTATGTCTTTAACGTTACAATTCAATCCCCTTTACATCTCTTGATTGATCATAGATGCTGTAGAAGCTAATTTTTTTTTTCATTAAAGCACATTACATTTAGTGACTTGAGTGAGTTTTGGATGCGGATTTGAGAGCGGTTATATATCATGAAAATCCATGCATAATTCAAGCAAAAGTCAAGTGTGAAGTTTTCAGTCAAGAAATGTAAAAGCAGGGTCCAAAATAACTTTCTGCCACACTTGCCAATGGCAAGTGATATGAGAAAAAATGATATATGAGTCGAGTGTGTATCTATCTTATTATTCTTATGAAGAAAATAAATGAAAATTTTGTACATGTTAAAGTTAAATTATTCTAATTCTCTGAAAGTTCAAAATTAAGAGCTTCAGCCTATGTTCTTAACTAAAAAAACTCACTGAATTGACTTGTACCTGAACTTTAAAGGGGACTCAGCCCTCTTTTTATTGCCCTTCTGTGCCCTTTTTATTGTTTCAGTCTAAATTACATTCATACTGGTGTTTTAGGAAACCAAACAAATTAGAATGTGTGACCCTGGACCACAAAACCTGTCATAAGGGACACTTTTAATGAAAAAATAAGCTTTTCATTGAGGTATGGTTTGTTAGGATATGACGATATTTGGCAGAGATACAACTATTTGAAAATCTGGAATCTGAGAAAATATTAAGAAAGAAACAGTCAAAGTCAAGTCAAAGTCAACTTTATTGTCAATTCTGCCACATGTACAGGACATACAGAGAATTGAAATTGCGTTACTCTCAGATCCATGGTGCATACAAGTAACATTAAATACAAACAGTAACATTAAATACAAACAGTAACATTAAATACAAAGGTAGAATTTAAAAAATACAAATAAATACAAATAAACAATATAATATATAAAATGAAAAAAAAAAAGAAAATTAAGAAAATCGCCTTTAATTTTGACCAAATAAAGTTCTTAATAATGCATATTACTAATCAAAATTTAAGTTTTGATATATTTACGATAGGAAATTTACAAAATATCTTCATGAAACATGATCTTTACTTAATATGCTTATTATTTTTGGCATGAAAGAAAATCAATAATTTTGACCCATACAATGTATCTTTGGCTGTTGAGATAAATATACCCCGTGATACTTAAGACTGGTTTTGTGGTCCAGGGTCACACATAATAATAAACAGTAACTTTGTATTATTGTTATTTCTATGATAGTAACAGCCATATATTGTAAAACAATTGCACTGTAAAATAAATGAAAATGAATATTTCAGAGGTATATTATTTTTATAGATATTTTGATTTTGGACTGCAGTAACATTACCCATTTAAACCGCTAGTTGTTCAGCAATTTATACTGCACTTTTGAGCTTTTTATTTTGACAGAAAACTTCAGTGAAAACAGGTTTTCAAAACCGCGTCTCACTACAAATCCATTAAAATGCTGTAATCATCTGCCGAGAAATAGGTGGCCGTTGCATTCCCAAACGTGCACTAAACTGACAGCACATGCAATAAACACATGCATTCACTGTGAACCGAGCCATTCTAAGGCACGGAAAACACTGGATCACAAGCTCATCGCCTAAATGACATGTACGCTTCACTTTGAAAAGCACAGCGAAAACAGACCTGATGAAAGGTTTAAGCCATATTGTGCTTTCAGTTTTAGTTTGTTTGACAGATACTGTGCCAAAGCATAATGGCCCAAACACAACTTATGTTAGAATAAGAAGTTTAAATATTTTAAAAACACTTTTTGCCTGGAAGATCATTTCATATCGTCATGTGACCACGATAATATTGAGGATGTAACAATTCACTTATCTCACAATGCAACATGATGCACAGTACAGATTTCAAAAAAGGATTTTCTCACAAAAATGTACACATTTCTTTGTGAAACTGATATGTCTAATAACAAAACTAAATTGAAAATTTAAAACAAATCATAAATAAAATAAATCATACAAACAAAAGAAATCTTTTCATATAAACAAACTAAGGCTTTGCCTGTGCATTTTTCATTTAAAATTAGAGGCAACCACTGCATTTTAATCACAATATAAACTAAGCATAAGCAGTTTTTGATCTATATTAGATTGTATAATTTCAAAATTTAAAGCAAAAAGAGAATGGTCTGACTTTTTTATGAAACTATACTATATAAAACGTCTGAATAAAACAAAAACATGAATGAAATGCAAATTCACCCTTTGTCAGCAGGTGGCGCTTATGAAACAGCAGCAATTCACCTATAAACACTAATATGCATTATACAGAGGTAAGATGAAAAGAAAATACCAGTTAAACTTTTCAGAAGACATTAATTTCCCCTCAGGGATTCATATTTACCTCAACCCGTAAATGTACCATGGTTAAATTGTTGGATTCGTGTAACATATCAACCGACTTGAATCGTCACTTATTTTTATAGATTTTCAACCGGCTCGGTGTGCATGGTTACATTACTAATGACTGATTTATTTAGCTGTTTTTCTTGCCTATTATTGGCAAACAGCAGAACAGCATCTTGTGTCATTTACAGTATCATGTTCAAGATGAGTCAGTGTTCATCTCGCTGTGAAACTGCACCTGTCATGAATACGTTAAGCTAGATTGTGATTTTTTTCTGTTATATTCATTTGGTGGCTTAATGAGAGAAATATTGTCGCCATATGGAGTTCTGGAGAAAAAAAATCATACCAGCCTCCTAGATAAACCTCTAATGGCATGTTTTCCACTGTGATTAAAGTTTATTTAAAGATTAAAGTTATTTTTAGTAGATAGTTTATCTTTCTGATTTAAAACAATAATTTACATCTCTTACATCATTCTTACAGTTTAAGTTGAATTGCAACATAACACATAATTTCATAATTGCTAGCCATTGGCAAATTTGATTTACTCAAATCCAGTTTTTATTCTCATCTGGTGCTTGGCAAGTGTTATATTTGGACCCTGTGAAAACATTCTAATATATATTTATATACTTTTTATGGAGCATGCTCGCAATTTGAAATAACTAATAACCAATGTTTGTGATGAGTGTTGTTGTATAGAAAAGAGGCTTTACTGTTATTATTGAATGATGAGAGACTAATATAATACAAGTTCAATGGACAATTACTGAAAATCTAACAAACATTCTGTATGAGGCAATGGAGGCCATGCCTTTGTCAGAATAAATTGGTATGATGTGAATACCACAGGGTCTCTTCTCTACTGCATTTTGGGAAATAATGTGAGAGCTGGTTGTCAGTGAACTCAGACTGGAAATTGTGGCCTGTGGCATTTGGATCTTGCATGATTACTTCAAAGTTTTAAAAAAAGGCTGTTGCAGCATGTCCGTAACTGCTTGAGGAGAACTGGGAAATGAATGCATGTCTTCAGTTAGCATGACAACTATGGACGTCATCCCTGGGAAATGCATATGTATGACCAGTTGACTACTAAAGAAATGAATCAGGGTGCTTTCTCTTTCTGATAGTGTGTGCTTATGCATATGGATCCCATTTATATATGTCTTATATCTGTGCCATGTTTCTTACTGTCTCAGCATTTCAAAATGTTCCAGAATAACTGTATTTGTTGCTTCTTATCTAATATAACCATCATGTTGTCATGTGACGCTTTGCTGCCCTGCTACGCAGCCCAAAGCTTTTACATTTTTTTAAAAGTTTATGTAACTTTAGTATATTATCAGAAATAATATAAATACAACATGTAATATGTAAAAAAAAAATAAAAAATAAAAAAAAAAGGACTTTAGTCCATGACCTTTTTGGGCTGTGATGCTTGGCTTGTTTTGTCCTTGTTCTCGAAAGCACTAATGTCTTGTTTTCAACCAATCGCTCATTGATTACACGGACCACACAAGAGTACAAGTACCAGTAAGTAATAGTCTGTTTATTTCAATTTTAACATTCAGCACCGCCTACTTTATCTCTCTGGATGAAGCTTTCTGTTCCACCATCTTTATCAAATGTCTGATTTCACATTTTCAAGTCTGATCTTTGGTTGGAATTTGATTTGTCAGTTTCCTGCAATGATATTTCCTGCACTCTTTTCTCTTTCTCCATTCTGAATCAACTCTATTTCCAGTTTCACTGTTTCGTTTTTCTCTTTGATATGCAACTATATCCAGTTGTTTTCCATCTCTGCTGTCCTTACAAGCTGGACCATGAATTCCAGTCATACAAAAATACAAAGGCATGAAAACAAAATTAATGGACCCTTTCTACCACGTGTTGCAGAGTACTTGTTAACAGCAGTCTGTTAAATATTTTGCCCACAGATACTTCAATTTTCATATTCAGCACAGACCTGACCAGTACACCTGGTCACCACGATGTTGTTGTTGTTTTTTTATGATGGTGCCCTACATAATTATTAACCAGTAAGATGTTCTTGGTGAACCAGCTGTCAACTTAATAGTCTAAGCCAGTGGTTCTCGACTGGTGGGTCGCAGGTTTGCTTGGGTAAACACTAAATATTAACATTATATATTTAGAATACTGTAGCAATATAAATAGGCGTATCAACATTTAATACGAAAGACTTTTTTGTCATCTGTCCAATAAAAATCTGCCCAATCATATTCCAACATGGACAGGTGTGTTTTGTAGAGTGAATTATTGCCTGCTAAGTATGAGTCCATTGAATTTCTAGATACATTTAGAAACTAAACATGCAAACTTTTGAACAATGGGGGGGGGGGGGGGGGCTACATTAATGGCTACATTATTGTGAAATGGCTACTGTCGCTACCTGTTGCAATTTTTACCGCAACAAAATTTTCAGTCGAAGGACAATGAGAGAAGTAATGTAAGTCTTCACTGCTTTTTCTAGAAGAGGAGAAAAGAATGGATGGAAGAAAAGATGCCTGTGGACGAATTAAACTTCCTAAAGACCAGCGTCTTTGTTCTCTCCACTTTAGCCCTGATTCCTTTGAGGCTTTTAGTAGACAACAGCTAATGAAGGAGCTTACAAAGGGCAGAGACAAGAAATGCTAGATGCAATCCTGGCAGGATGTAAACATGCCGAAGCTCGTCATGACGCCACAGCCACTAAAGGAGTTTCTCAGCATGGATTTCACTCGATATCCAGGAAGTGTAGTACTCCTTGTGTGGCAAAAAAAAAAAAAAATGGTACAACATTTGGTTTAAGCCTACACTTACATCCATTGCCACCTGTAAGCTCTTTCAGTAGCTGTTGTCTACTAAAAACTGTGGTCATCATATCGGTATTTTATTTTTAGAATTCTCTGAATATTTTAGAGTATTCTGAATTGTGTTACGGAAAAAATAGCAACAGGTAGCGGCAGTAGCTAATCCAGCCCCCCATAGTCCAAAATATTTATAAAACAATGTGGATTTTTTAAATAACTTAAAAAGGTTTTCTACTACAGTGAGGGGAAAAAAAAAGATCCCTTGCTGATTTTGTACGTTTGCCCACTGATCAAGAAATTATCAGTCTATTATTTTAATGGTAGGTTTATTTGAACAGTGAGAGGCAGAATAACAACAACAACAACAAAAAAATCCAGAAAAACGCATTTCAAAAAAGTTATAAATTGATTTGCATTTTAATGAGTAAAATAAGTATTTGATCGCATATAAATCAGCAAGATTTCTGGCTCCCAGGTGTCTTTTATACAGGTAACGAGCTGAGATTTGATGCACTCTCTTAAAGGGAGTGCTCCTAATCTCAGTTTGTTACCTGTATAAAAGACACCTGTCAACAGAAGCAATCAGATTCCAAACTCTCCACCATGGCCAAGACCAAAGAGCTGTCCAAGGGTGTTAGGGACAAGATTGTAGACCCACACAAGGCTGGAATGGGCTACAAGACCATCGCCAAGCAGCTTGGTGTGGAGGTGACAACAGTTGGTGCGATTATTCGCAAATGGAAGAAACACGAAATAACTGTTAAACTCCCTCGGTCTGGGGTTCCATGCAAGATCTCACCTCATAGAGTTTCAATGATCATGAGAACGGTAAGGAGAACTGGATGAAAGTGTTGTGGTCAGATTAGACCAAAATCGAGCTCTTTTGCATCAACTCAACTCACCGTGTTTGGAGGAGGAGGAGGAGGAATGCTGCCTATGACCCCAAGAACCCCATCCCCACGTCAAACATAGAGGTGGAAACATGACAACTGCACCGCATCAAAGGGACAAGGGATGGGGCCATGGACCATCAAATCTTGGATGAGAACCTCCTTCCCCCAGCCAGGGATTTAAAAATTGGTCGTGGATGGGTCTTCCAGCATTACAATGACCCAAAACACACGGCCAAAGCAACAAAGAAGTGGCTCAAGAAGAAGCACATTAAGATCCTGGAGTGGCCTAGCCAATCTCCAGACCTTAATCCTATAGAAAATCTGTGAAGGGAGCTGAAGGTTGAAATCGTCAACTGTCGGCCTCGAAACCTTAATGACTTGGAGAGGATCTGCAAAGAGGAGATGTTTTGCGAAGGGGTCACTCATTAAAATGTAAATCGATTTATTACTTTTTTGAAATGCGTTTTTCTGGATTTTTTTTTATTGTTATTCTGTCTCTCACTGTTAAAATAAACACATCATTAAAAATATAGACTGCATTTTTTTTGTCAGTGGGCAAACGTACAAAATCAAATAATTTTTTCCTCGCTGTACATAAATTATGAGAGACATAATTTATGTTATATTAAGCCTGTCATAATACCCAGGGTTCAGTTTTTGCTAATTTTTTTAAATGTTATGCAGTTTTTTCTTTCACTTCATGTCCGATATATAGAGTCCTGAAGCGAAACCAGCTGAGAACCACTGGACTAAGTTGGTCTTTTCAGAAGGGTAGAAAGGGTTTTGTTCTGCTTATGAGTGATAATGTTAACAATTGTTGTGGCATGGCTCTTGAAACCTTTAGTTTGCAATCCAGTCTTATTGTGTGTCCTCTCTCTTTTTCCCCAGGAGGAGGAGAAGGCCCTACCTGTACAGGAAGCGTGCAATTCACCGGAGCCGTGCTGCCTACTCCTTTGAGGATTCAGAGAGTCTGGCTGATGCTCGTCCACTCAATGCCTCTAACTCTTTCATGTCCAGGAGAGAGAGAAGGAGGAGACTGACCATGTCAGTTTGGGAGCAGAGGACCAGCCAGTTGCGCCGACACAGACAGATGTCCAGCCGCGAGATCCTTTTCAGCAGCCCGAGCGAAGAGCACGACGGACAACCTGGCTGCCATCACCACAGGAAGCCTGGGATATCTCCATCTAACAGCAAGCGCAGAGCCATGGAGACCACAGCAGCCACCGACATGCCGGAGGCTACCTTAGAGCCACCCATGCCTATGGACATGCCCGTGGATGAACAAGCAATGTCCATTTCTATTCCTGAACCCCCTTTAGCTATTCCAATACCGGAGCCACCAATGCCTGTGGACATATCCCTCCCTGAACCCCCAGTGACACTGAACCTACCCCTAACAGAGCCGTCTGAATCAAAGAGCTCACCCGAGGGCACTCTAGACATCAACAACCATTGCCCCAGACTGAATGGAAACAGGCGGCAGCGGGCCGTCCGTAAGTACAGGCCTCCTGCGATGGGGGACACGCTGACCCCTGATATGGGGCCCAGGCCACGCCGCCCACGCCACCGTGAACCTCACACAGATGCCAGGGGTAAAGAGACACAACAAGGAGACAGTGGTGTTGACAGTAGAGAACAAAGGCCAGGGAATGAGGGAGATGAAAAGGATTCAAAAAACGATGGAGATATCAGTCCAGACGGCAAAGTGCTTGAACAGAGGTGATTTTTTATTTATTTATACTTTTGATTTATATAATTGTTTCAATTTATAATTCCAAAGTTTGGGGGCAGTGTTTTATTTAAAAATAAATAAAAAGGATTACTTCACTTCCAGAACAAAAAAATCCTGTTAAAAATTCCAGGATTTTTCTTCTTATAGTGGATTTCAATGGGCATCCACTGGTTGAAGGTCCAAATTGCAGGGTAACACTTTATAATAACGTTCAGTTGTAAGTCTTTTATAAGTGATTAGTTAATGATGAAATAATCATTTACAAAACATTCACAAATGATTAATAAGTGATATGCTAACAATGTGTATGTTTTGTAAATTCATTTACAAGTCAGTTACAAGTTAATTTACAAGTAATTAGTTAATGATAAACTAATTATTTACAAAACATGACTATGTGTTTATAAATTATTAATAAGTGATATGTTCATTTTACTGTAAGTAATATGCTAACGATTTACCAATCTGTCGTAAATTATCTTAAAAATACATATAATGAAATAATCAAACAGATCCTTAGTAAATGGTTAAAAAAATACTTGTTAACCCCTTTACTGTCACCCCCCATTTTTTAAAATAGGCTTGAAAGTGCACTATCCAAACTTAAACTGTTGTAATTCATGAACACTTTGGAATACAGATGTAAGGTAGGTCTCTTTTTAAAGACAACAATCAGCAGATTATTGCAGAAGTGGAATAATAAAAAAAAAGTATTAACAAATTACATAAGTTTAAATTTACTTTAAAGAAAATACACTGTACAATTTGTATTATATTTTATATAAAATACATATTTTACATAACAGGTTTTATCCTAAATTTGATATCAATTTGAAGCCTTACATCTAAATAAGTTATTCCAAATTTTAAGTTGATATGAAAAAATTGAGGTTCTTGTGAAAGTTTGTTTAGGGCGTTAAAAAATACAAAATAACCTTATATAATTCATACACTACATGGTGCAAAGTGCATTAGTGCATAAGTACATAGTGAATAAGTGCAGAGTGTATAGTGCATCATTTGGGACGCAGCTCATGTTTGCCAGAGAAGACATCTTTACCCTCACCAGTCAGCCCTTACATTGCAGTACACACTACAAAGTATTCAAAAGCTGTTGATGAATAAATAATGAATAAATCATTTACAAATCTTTCTGCATCCCCTAATCTAAAGTGTAAACTACTCATCAGTTGTAAATGTTTTACAAACCTGCTGTTTACAGGTTGTGTGGGTGTCCGGTGGGTATACACACTGGGTGAAAGACCTTTGAAAAATGAGTAAAACATTTACAACTGATGAATTGTTTACACTGTAGATTAGGGGATGCAGAAAGATTTGTAAATTATTTATTCATGATGCGATCTTCAGTGAAGGATGAACATTTAAATGATTGATATTTTAATTATTTTTAAGTGACAAATAATATATTAACTAGTAAGGTATTAACCACTTACTAAGGATCTGTTTGATTATTTCATGATATGCTATTTTTTTAAGATAAATTACGACAGATTTGTAAATAGTTAGCCTATTAATTAATAATCATTTGTAAACGTATAATCATGTTTTGTAAATTATTAGTTCATCATTATCTAATCACTTGTAAATGATTTAAAACTTAACTTACAAAAATACTAACATATCACTTATTAATCACTTATGAATGCATAGTGATGTTTTGTAAATGATTAGTTCATCATTAACTAATTACTTGTAAATAACTTGTAAATGAATTAGCAAAACATAGACAAATTGTTAGCATATCACTTATTAAACATTTATTAATGTTTTGCAAATCATTATTTTATCATTAACTAACCACTTATAAATGACTTACAACTGAACGTTATTATAAAGTGTTACCAAAAAGTTTACATCCTCTTGATACTGCGTTCTTGTCTGAATAATCCAAAACTGTGTGTGTAGTTGTTCATGAGTCCCTTGTTTGTCCTGAACAGTTAAACTGCCTGCCGTTTTTCAAACGAAAATCCTTTAGGTCCCACAAATTCTTTGGTTTTCCTGCATTTTTGTGTGTTTGAACCCTTTCCAACACTGACTGTATAATTTTGAGATCCATCTTTTCACACTGAAGACAACTGAGAGACTCTTGTGCAACTATTACAGAAGGTTCAAATGCTCACTGATGCTCCAAAAGGAAAAAGGATGCATTAGAAGACAAGAGGTGAAATATCGTATTTTTTATTTTATTTAGTACTGCCCTTCAGAGGCAGAAGATAGTTACGTGTTTCCCAGAAGACAAAATAAGTTACATTTACCCTGATCTTCAAAAGTTTTCACCCCCTGGCTCTTAATGCATTGTTTTTTCCTTCTGGAGCATCAGTGAGTATTTGAACCTTCTGTAATAGTTGCATCAAAACATCATGCTAACCACAGACCCTATTTTAAAGCTGCTGTTCCGAAAACCCGTTAGAAACTTTGTGAGAAAAATTAGCCAATTGGCCATCCAGGTTGATCTGCTAATTGACATTATGACTGAACAGCTCTATTCACATCACATCATGATTGAGTTTACATTAATTTAATTAAAAACATTCATCTATTTTTTAGTATTCTTAGTATTCAGTATTCATGTTGGAAGACTGGAGAGAGAAATTCTGCTATTAACTTCTCCCCTTCCACAGGCAGAACAAACCAGACAACTCTGAATCATCAGAAACCAAACCAGCAGCCAATTCCCCCCGCAAAAACCCACATCAGGACTCAGAACCTGCAACTCTACAGCTCACTGACAACACACTCCAGCAGTCCCCACAGGCAACTCTTGGTGCCAGCGAGACTGATAATAACAACCACGGATGCTTAAATCAGGATAAGTCCTCCCTCAACACCAGCATCATGATAGAGGTCACCAACACTCAGCCATCCATGGAACTGACCTCCATCACGGGTTTGAGCATCCCTGCACCTTTGATAACAGTACTGATAAGACCAGCTAGACTGATTGTTGTTGGTTAGTGCTGGATTGGTGTTGGTCTAGCTAGAGGAGACCAGCAGAACCATTAATATACTTTTTTTGGTGATGCTCCAAAATATTCTGCAGAAGATCTATACTACTTAATGTAATGCAATATTATAATAATATAATATTTATAAGTATATCTACAGTCATGGCCAAAAGTTTTGAGAATGACACAAATATTAGTTTTCACAAAGTTTGCTGCTAAACTGCTTTTAGATCTTTGTTTCAGTTGTTTCTGTGATGTACTGAAATATAATTGCAAGCACTTCATACGTTTCAAAGGCTTTTATCGACAATTACATGACATTTATGCAAAGAGTCAGTATTTGCAGTGTTGGCCCTTCTTTTTCAGGACCTCTGCAATTCGACTGGGCATGCTCTCAATCAACTTCTGGGCCAAATCCTGACTGATAGCAACCCATTCTTTCATAATCACTTCTTGGAGTTTGTCAGAATTAGTGAGGTTGTTTGTCCACCCGCCTCTTGAGGATTGACCACAAGTTCTCAATGGTATTAAGATCTGGGGAGTTTCCAGGCCATGGACCCAAAATTTCAAAGTTTTGCTCCCCGAGCCACTCAGTTATCACTTTTGCCTTATGGCACGGTGCTCCATCGTGCTGGAAAATGCATTGTTCTTCACCAAACTGTTGTTGGATTGTTGGGCAAAATTGTGAGTGAGCCCACTCCCTTGGATGAGAAGCAACCCCACACATGAATGGTCTCAGGATGCTTTACTGTTGGCATGACACAGGACTGATGGTAGTGCTCACCTTTTCTTCTCCGGACAAGCCTTTTTCCAGATGCCCCAAACAATCGGAAAGAGGCTTCATCGGAGAATATGACTTTGCCCCAGTCCTCAGCAGTCCATTCGCCATACTTTTTGCAGAAGATCAATCTGTCCCTGATGGTTTTTTTTTTTTTTTTGGAGAGAAGCAGGGCCGTGCACAGACCTTTTGAGGGGCATGTGCTGAAACTGAAAAAAGGGCACCCCTCCACGAACCCCTCCACCACCATAAAAAAATAACACACAATAATATTCTTATATTATATTTAGTTAGTATTAATAACTTTTATACAGATTAATATATACATGCATCAGCACATTCAGCAGATAGCCATAAAATCAAAATAAATTTTCTTATGATATATTTTACCTAGCTGACAAGGATCACTCGGTTGCTTTGTGTCAAACTTAAATGCAGTTACACCGCAGGTTTTTGACCAGCGAATGTGTGGAATTTGTCCATCATTTAAACGACGACATCACATTACGTCAACATCACACCGGTGTGGTGATGCATTATATGAACCTTTATAGACATACTACTGTTTATTTCATAAAGACAACGTTGCATTTATTCAGACAACAAGATATTTTACCGTTACAAGACGAAGAAGTTCATCTGCTTCTGCTCGACTCTGACTGATGTGCTATAACATAATTTGCATAAGTTTTGATGATCCTATAAATTGTTGATTTAGGTGCAATCATAGTAGCCACAATATCCTTGCCTGTGAAGCCATTTTTATGCAACGCAATGATGTCTGCACGCGTTTCTTTGCAGGTCACCATGGTTAACAATGGAAGAACAATGATTTCAAGCATCACCCTCCTTTAACATGTCAAGTCTGCAATTCTAACCCAATCAGCCTGACATAATGATCTCCAGCCTTGTGCTCGTCAACATTCTCACCTGAGTTAACAAGACGATTACTGAAATGATCTCAGCAGGTCCTTTAATGACAGCAATGAAATGCAGTGGAAAGTTTTTTTTCTGGATTAAGTTAATTTTCATGGCAAAGAAGAACTATGCAATTCATCTGATCACCCTTCATAACATTCTGGAATATAATCAAATTGCTATTATAAAAACTTACGCAGCAACTTTTCCAATTTCCAATATTTATGTAATTCTCAAAACTTTTGGCCATGACTGTACATAATATTTATCCTGTAAAATATCTATACAATAGAATTATTAGTAGTAGTTTGCAACAAGCTTCCAGGTGTCTTCATTTAATGAGTCATAAACATAACAGTACATTTTAATCATTATATTTGTATTTATTTATTATAGACAGATTATCTATAATGTCTAACGTTTAATATTTGTATATGTATATTCAGTCAAACCAAAAATTATTCAGACACTAGATATAATTTTTTTTATATTATTTATTTTTTTACTAGTGAGTGCAGGACACTATAGTTCATTTATGTAAGTGAGGATAGCAAAATAAAGTAAACTGACATATTATACCCCAAAATTCTTCATTCAGTGGTCAACAAAGTATTGATATTTTTGTAAATATTGCTGTACTAACACTTGTCTGAATTTTTGGTTGATTGTAATCTATTACATACATTTCTATCGATGACATTATCTGACATTATCAAAATGAATTTGTTTTGACACAGTTTAACTCTTGAGTTCTTGTCATATTTTACCATTTTCTAAACTATAGCAAATCAACAATGTGATAAATGTTGAAGATGTCTGAATAAATTATGGTTTGACTGTATATAATATTATATCAAATATTAAATAGACATTATAGATCATCTATCTAAAAATAAAAGTATAATGACTCAAATTTATTGTTATTTTTTATGACTCAGTATGACTATAAGATGTCATAGATATATCTATAATATCTATTTCTATTTTATCTGACTTTGGTGCAACAAGCTCCCAGTTGTCTTCTTTTCCTGAGTTACACTGTTGAAATAAACATAAAAATCCATCATTAAAAATCTACCAATTTCTAATATATACCTGGATTTTACAGGTAATAGTAAAGACATGGAGGCCTCAAAGCCAGAGAAAGAAGAGGAAACCCCAGATGCACCAAAAGCCCCTCCACCTGTCAGCATGTTCATCTTCAAACCCAACAACCCGTAAGGCTGAATGTTTATGGAGCCGCAGCTGTATTCAATATTTTATAAATATTTTCTCACTTCATCTCTCGCTCTTTCTATTTTACATCTTTCACAGTGTCCGCAGGGCCTGCCACTATATTGTCAATCTTCGTTATTTCGAGATGTCAATCCTTCTTGTGATCGCCGCCAGCAGTATCGCCTTGGCTGCTGAAGACCCTGTCAACACTAATTCAGACAGGAACAAAGTAAGAATTCCCCTCCACCGCCATGCCTCCATTTTTCAATAATTGTGTATACAGCAACCATATGTAAATAGTTCTACTATAGTTCTTGCATGGTCTAAATTAGAATTGCATTTATAGTTTAAGTGCTTCTAAGAAAACTTACAAACAATGCTGAGCATCTTTAACTTACATATTATGGATAATATAATATATAATATAGATATAATATATGAACCTGGACCACAAAACCAGTCATAAGTAGCACAGGTATATTTGTGGAAATAGCCAACAGTATGGGTCAAAATGATCTTTTATGCCAAAAATTATTAAGATATTAAGTAAAGATCATGTTCTGTGAACATATTTTGTAAATTTCCCACCATAAAAATATCAAAACTCAATTTCTGATTTGTAATATGCATTGCTAAGAACTTCATTTGGACAACTTTAAAGGCGATTTTCTTAATATTTAAATTTTTGGCTGCCTCAGATTTTCAAATAGTTTTATCTCAGCCAAATATTGTCCTATACTCACAAACTATACATCAGTGGAAAGCTTTATTTATTTATTTATTTATTTATTTATTCAGCAAATCATTGTTGTTTTCGTCAACGATGACGATGACGAAATCATTTCGTTGACGGCACTTTTTTCATGACGATAACGAGACGATGACGAGATAAAAATGGCTCTTTGATGACTAAAACATGACGAGACGTGTGTGAGTTTTCGTTGACGAGACGAGAATAGACGAAAATGTTAGTGGGTGGTCCGTCAGACGTTTAAAATGCATGACATTTCCGCTTATTGTGCATGCCAATTAAAACCTAAAAAGTATCTGCCGCTATGGCAAGCCGTTTTAACATTAAATACTCTTTGCCATACTAGTATGGCAAGCGTTTTAGCATTCTATTCTTGTTTGGTTACGCCCACCACCTGGCGTGCAGCGCACAACGTGCTCAACAGGTCACATTGTTGTCACTCAGACAGACAGACGATTAACCATGATGGCGGCAGTTTGCACACAGGGTGGTCGCAAACGGCGAGAGGACTTATGGGTGTATTTCAAATATATGTCTTTTATGTCTAAAACCATTCCTTCATTATTGTAATTATTGGTGAAAATAGTAAATCCGGAAGCTCACAATGTGTTGAACTATAGATCTGCTATTTTCACAACTTATAAGTGACACTACCCAACAGCAAAATACTTACTGACATTAATTTGTTAAAAGACTACTTTTTCCCCTTTTTTTGGCTAAAATTAGACTAAAACCTTTTTGACTTTTCGTCGACTAAAATTGGACTAAAACTATCACATATAGAAGTGACTAAAATTTGACTAAAACTAATAAGCATTTTAGTCCATAAGACTAAGACTAAATCTAAGATGGTTGTCAAAAACAACACTGCAGCAAATCTCAATTTAAATGTGACCATTATGACACAATTTTATGCTTTTAAAAATTATTTTGCCACATTAAAAGAAAATGCTGACATAACACATATTAATGCATGGATGGCAAGTTTATTCTAAAATTGTTGATTAAAAATACATGTTACAACTACCCAGTGTCATTCCAAATGCATCATATGTTACTTACGTTACTATTTAACAAATAAAAAAGAGAATGTATTTCCATGTAAAATCCTTTATTTTCATTTTTGACAATATAAATAAATACACAGTACATAGATGCTTGAGTTTTTTTTTTGGTCATGATGATATTGTTCCCTGTTGGTCATGAAGTGTTTGGCATTGTTTTCAGTCTAATAGAAATTAGATTTTTGTTGCAGGTTTTAAATTTCCCTAGTGACAGTGCACCAGCTGTATGAACCCACAGCTAATTACATGCTAAGAATCTTCCAGTAATAGTTGATGAGATCTTGTGTGTATGTAAACAATTTACATAAACTATGTTCTAGATGTAGAAAACTGAGAAGCTGAAGAAGAAGCCCCTTTCCCTTTTTGAAATGCACAGACTTGTATTTAAATCTATACAGCGAGGGTAACGTCAGTGCTGTGACGTCGTCAGTAGATCCATTATGAGAATAGCAGCATTCTGGCTTGTTCAAATTTAGCAGTCAGTGGCAAACAGTGCTAATGTCTCATAAGTCTCATGCATTTGCGTGTTTGATAATTAGGGCCCGAGCCCAGAATGGGCGAAGGCCCTATTGTTTTTCTAAGGATTATTATTATTATTATTATTATTATTATTATTATTTCATCAATGTTTTGGGTCATTTCGGGGCCCTTAACATACACGAAAACTCTTGAAACTTTGCACACACATTGGAAACTGCGGCCATCAGGGCCGGACAAACTTTGACATGGGGGGGTCACCTGGGGGGGGCGTGGCACAGCGTTAAAAATTTTTACTTTTGAGGGACTCTGGAGCACACACCGGTTGACCTACATTTATCAAAATTCATACACATATAGACCTCATCGGGCTGAACAACTTTCATGCTCAAAGTCAGTGCTTCGCCCAACAGGAAGTCAGCTATTCAGGGATGTCTAAAAAGCGCATGCAATGGAATTTGATATACTCCTCCTAGGTGTATCCACCGATGGCCACCGAACTCGGTCAGCATGATCTCAAGACATTGGAGACGCAAAATTGCCAGCGGAATTTTGATATTTCGAACGGTTTGGCCGTGGCGGGGCGACAAAGTTATGGCGAGAAATGAGAAACAGGAAGTGTCTAATAACTTTAACACACTTTGTCTGATTTTGACCAAACTTCAGCAGTTTGTTCATCGTCTGATGCCAATCACAGAGATGTGACTATTATGAGTTAAAGTTATAGCGCCACCAACTGGCAGCAGAAAGCGCAACGTTTTCTAAATGCTTTTAAATCAGCCTCTTAATTTTACTCAATTTGCTTGAAACTTCATCCCAATAATGCCGAAACACGGCCGATGAGAATCTGTGAAGGGCAATATCGATAACTTTTATCATGTTGCCATGGCAACGTGTCAAACTTTAACTTTAGTTTTTTGCGTTTTCGAGCCACTTAAAATACTTGGAATTTCATGAAACTCAACACACACATCTGTATTAATGATATTTAGACACTGATAAAAGCCCATAAATGGGCGTGGAGGAGGCACTCTATAGCGCCACCTTTTGACAAAAGTTGGGGGTTTAGTTTTGCCTACAGTCACCAAACTCGGTACATATATTGGTCTCATCAAGCCGGACAACTTTCTAATTAACACTTATTAGCTATAATAAACAAGAAGTTGGCTATTTTTATTTGAATGTGGATTTTTGGAAAAATCAGGCTGTAAATAAAATCATACTAAACAAAGCAGAAACAAGAAGTTCACACCAAACTTTGTCAACATGATAAGAATATACTCAAAATGCTAAATTGTGAGCGGATTTTGGATATCTTGAACGGTGTTGATGTGGTGATTTTTTAAAAGTCACAGTAAAAAAAGTTGCATAAATTTTTCTATATCTTTAAAGTGCCTAATACCAACTCTTCAAAACTTTGTATATATGAAGAACAAATCATTCTTAGAAAATACGCTTGGTATCAAAATTGTATCATGCTCAGAGGCCCCAAAAACATTAAAAGTATCCAGAAGTGAGAGAGGGAGAAATGAAGACTGTAATACAAGGGATGAACACCAGAGGTCCTCGTATGATAAGGAATATTTTTACCTCTAATCCTATTCTGTTCATTCTCAATGTGCAACAAAGAAACGAATGCATAGATTTATTTGGAGTTGTTATGTACTGTACTGTCACAATAATTTTACCTATTTTTAAAATAAACACTAAAAAGCATAAAAAAATTAGTTATTTTTTTAATGAAAAATTATGAAATGTTTTGTTTGTCTCTCACTGATTTGGTAACACTTTCTATGAAGCCCCTATTATAAGGGTATTTCTAAGGCATTATAATGAACGCATAATGCATTATAAAAAAACGTATATTATATCATCCAATGAATATTCATAACAACAATTATCATACATTATAATACTTAAATATTAGAGGTTATAACTTTTAAGATTATGATTATTTATAACACACAGTAGACACCATTTTAAACCTACTTCATTTGTAATGGACTATATCACATTAGATTTATTTTTTACATTATATTCTATTCTATTGACTATTAACAACTAACTCTCACCAACTAACACTCCTTACAGTGTAGACTTAGTTTAATGTTAGGCTAAGTAGAAGGTTCATGTTCTTGCAAAGTTACTTATAATCAGTTTGTCTTTTGGGGAACTGTCTAAATACAGTGTTAGCATATATTTACCACAACAAATAATAATTACTGCTAGCTGACATGCAGTTGCAGAGTTACTTATAAAAAGCTGTCTAACGGGTACCATCAAAATAATTAAACTGATCATGTTATACATTCATCTGATCTGATACCTGATCTTATGGCTATTTGAGAATTATTATTATTATTACTTATAAGTGATCTTTGTATGCTTTAAGTAAAGTGACATCAGTAAGATGGCAAAATATGAGACTTATACATTATAACTATGAGGAGGTAATCATACTCATAAAAGCTATAATAAAAAAAAATTCTAATACATTAAAACTGTTCTTATGAATGCTCATGAGATGATACAACATATAAGGTTTTTTATAATTTGTTATGCATTCATTATAATGCCTTAAGAATACCCTCATAATGTATTATTAATACATGAACCCACAAATATTTTTAACAAATATAAATAAATGTACTAATGTACCTTTTAATAATATATGAATACTTTTTTTTAGCTTAATATTAATTAACATTAATAAATGCTATTTAATTATTGTTCATGTTAACTAATATAGTTAATGTTAACAAATTAAACTGGATGTCAAAATTTTAAATATTGTGTGTATGTGTCTGTGTGTTAATTTTAATTAACCCTTTCAATTCTGTAAACTTTAAATCCAAAGTGGCAGAGGGTTACTGTGAATGCATGTGCCAAATGGGCACCGTTTTCCTGATGCTATCGGGATGGTGACTGCGCATATGGCGAGGGCCCGGTCATCGCTGCTTGCAGCTTTAATGCTTACATTGTAATCCTTTTTGGATTATTGTCTTTATGTGTAATAGGTGCTGCGCTATTTTGATTATGTATTCACTGGTGTCTTCACATTTGAAATGATAATCAAGGTAAGTTAACTGATTTATGTATTTTTCTTAGTTTGCAAAATTAAACTATATATAAACAACAAATCAAAAGTTTGGGATCAGTAAGATTTTTCATGTTTAAAAAAAAAGTCTCTTATGTTCATCAAAGTTCCATTTATTTGATCAAAATTACAGAAAAAAGTAATATTATTAAATATAATCGCAATTTAAAATTAGCTTTATATTTTAATATATTTTAATCAAATATAATTTATTCCTGTGATGCAAAGCTGAATTCTTTAGTGTAACATGATCCTTCAAAAATCGTTTTAATATGCTAATATATTATCAATGCTGGAAACAGTTGTACTGCTTAATATATTTTTGGGACCTGTGATACTTTTTTCAGAATTCTTTGATAAATAAAAAGTTAAAAAGAACAGCATTTATTCAAAATAGAAATCTTTTCTAACAGTATAAGTCTTTACTATCACTTTTTGTCAATTTAACACATCCTTGTTGAATAAAAGTATGAATTTCTTTTAAACAAAGAAAGAAAGACAAAAATCCCCTAAACCCCAAACTTTGAACGGTAGTGTGTATTTTTAAAATATATATTTTTATTTCAAATAAATTCTGTTCTTTTTAATGTCTTACTCATCAAAGAATCCTGGAAAAGTGTCACAGGTTCCATAAACCTATTAAAAATATTAAGCAGCACAACTGTTTTCAACACTGATAATAAATCAGCATATTAGAATGATTTCTGAAGGATCATTTGACACTGAAGACTGAAATAATGATGCTGAAAATTCTATATTTTTACATTTAAATTGCAAAAATATTTCACAATACTGTTTTTTCTGTATTTTTAATTAAAAAAACACAGCCTTGATAAGCAGAAAAGACTTCTTTAAAAAAATTAAAAATCGTACTGATCCAAACTTTTGAACAATGGTTTATTTTTATATAAAATATATGTTGTTATCATATTTTTCTCAGATGATTGAGCAGGGTTTGATCTTACACGATGGCTCCTATTTCCGTGACTTGTGGAACATTCTAGACTTCATAGTTGTGGTGGGAGCTCTGGTGGCCTTTGCTCTCACGTGAGTCAAATGAATCCAAATATGAGATATAACAAATTCAATGTAGCATTTTGTTGTTAATCTAGAGCATGCTGATGAAGCTGTTTAGCTGCATTGCTCAAATGTTTTATTCATTTTCAAATTCCATTAATGCCGTACATGACTTATGTGAGGAAAAACAATCAGACATTTCAATTTCCTGACACATATTGGTATTTGTTGATGCTCTCTTTTCTATGTTGTGAGTGTAAAGCATTTCTGTGTTCATTGAGAAGCTCTACGGTTCTATGGTTGTGTTTCTCATTTTTTTCTCTGTTGGTCTTCTTGTGGATTGTGGCTCACGGCATCTGGCAGGAATGTGATGGGGTAAAAACATTCTCTTGTGATTTTGCGCCATATAATGTGTGTGTTTGTATTTGTACATGAGAAATACAGTTTTTTAATTGTTTAGTTATACATGTTTTCATGTTATGCAGGAGTAACACAGGAAGAGACATTAAAACCATCAAATCGCTACGTGTTCTCAGAGTATTGAGGCCGCTTAAGACTATTAAAAGACTTCCCAAACTCAAGGTATGTGAACATGAAAGTTCAAAAGTCAGGGGTCAAAAATTTTGTTTCTTCGTAAAGAAATTAATACTTTTATTCTTTATGGATGCATTAAATTGATCAAAAGTGACAGTAAAGTGTTACAAAATTATATGTGACCCTGGACCACAAAAGCAGTCATAAGGTTAATTTTTACAAAACTGTATGTATACATCATATGAAAGCATAATAAATAAGCTTTCTATTGATATATGGTTTGTTAGGATAGGACACTATTTGGCCGAGATACATCTATTTGAAAATCTGGAATCTGAGGGTGCAAAAAAATCAAAATACTGAGAAAATCACCTTTAAAGTTGTCCAAATTAAGTTCTTAACAATGCATATTACTAATAAGAAATTAAATTTTGATATATTTATAGTAGGAATTTTACAAAAAATCTTCATGAAACATGATCTTTACTTAATTTCCTAATGATTTTTGGCATAAAAGGAAAATCAATCATTTTGACCCATACCATGTATTTTTGGCTATTGCTACAAATATACCCCAGCGACTTAAAGGGATAGTTCACCCAAAAATGAAAATTTGGTGTTTATCTGGTTACCCCCAGGGCATCCAAGATGTAGGTGGCTTTGTTTCCTCAGAAAAATACAAACGAAGATTTTTAATGAAAACCGGTGCAGTCTACCATCCTTATCATGGGCTTGGATGGGCACCAAACCTTTAAAAGTAAACAAAAACATGCACAGACAAATCCAAATTACACCCTGCGGCTCGTGATGATACATTGATGTCTTAAGACACGAAACGATCGGTTTTTGTGAGAAACTGAACAGTATTTATATAATTTTTTACCTTTGATACACAGCCACGTCCATCTGTCCTGAGCACGAGTTTGGCATCAGTCACGTCACATGTGCACGCGCTCTAACGTAGAATACGCAAACGCCGTAAGGGGAAATCAGGGAAAAGTCCCGGATGAGTTTGCGCAAGCAAACGTAATCTTTTAGCTTTAAATCGGTTTAAACAATCAGGATACGCTCAAGTAATTACCATTTTGAAAAGCCGCTATACCCACAATCTCTGTGCTCTGTGTAAACAATGAGTGTCGTATACATGCAAAAGATCGCTTACGGCGTTTGCGTATTCTACGCCAGAAGCGCGTGCACATGTGACGTGACTGATGCCAAACTCGTGCACATGACAGATGGACGTGGCTGTGTATCAAAGGTAAAAAATGATATAAATACTGTTCAGTTTCTCACAAAAAACGATCGTTTCGTGTCTTAAGACATCAATGTATCATCACGAGTCGCAGGGTTTAATTTGGATTTGTCTATGCATGTTTTTGTTTACTTTTAAAGGTTTGGTGCCCATCCAAGCCCATGATAAGGATGGCAGACTGCACCGGTTTTCATTAAAATTCTTTGTTTGTGTTTTTCTGAGGAAACAAAGTCACCTACATCTTGGATGCATTGGGGGTAAGCAGATAAACATCAAATTTTCATTTTTGGGTGAACTATCCCTTTAAGACTGGTTTTGTGGTCCAGGGTCACATATTTTAAATAAATGCTGTTTTTTACTTTCTATTCATCAAAGAATCATAAAAGATTATGGTTTCCACAGAAGTGTTAAGCAGCACAACTGTTTTCAACATTGATAATAGATGTTTTTGGATTTCTGAAGCATCAAGTGTTTTTGCTGTAGTTTTAAACAAATAAATTTAGCTTTGTTAAGCATAAAACCACTGTTTGATTGCCAGACATTACTGGATTATGAATTTAGTATAGTCTGTTGTTCAGTTTAAATCATTTGAAGTTGATTATTTGACAAATTTGGTCAGCAAAGCAGTAGAATGAGATCAAATAAGAGGGAAGGTGATGAAACTCTCTTGCTATGTGTGAAAAGACTGCATCAGTATTTTCAGTTCCCAGTCCTCACACATGGGAACTCTCTCCAGTCTGACAGAGCTCTCAGTGTGTTTGTGTGTTTTTTGGTTTGTGTATGTAAGAACGAGAGAGACGTGGTGTAAGAGGTGGAGACAAGAGCCAGCAATGTGTGGAAAAAAAAGAGCCGAAGTGATAAAATGTGAGAGACAGATTTAAAAGACAGAAGGACAACTGCTTTTTGGGAAAAGATTGCTTTGTAACAGCTCGCATTTTGTACTGACCATTACAAGAAGACAAACATTAGAAGTACTAAAAAAAGTATGCCAATAAAAACAGAAGTAATAAAATTGCCATTATTTTTTTCTCTTTTTGATTTCCAGGCCGTGTTTGACTGTGTGGTCACGTCGCTAAAAAATGTCTTCAACATCCTCATCGTCTACAAGCTCTTTATGTTCATATTTGCAGTCATTGCAGTGCAGCTTTTCAAAGGGAAATTTTACTACTGTACCGACAGTTCCAAGGACACCGAAGACGAGTGCAAGTGGGTACCCATTACATCTGCAATATAAATTCCAAATATAATGCTAAAATGAAATTAAATTTTAAGCTGCTCAGACATTATTTAAAGCTCAGAAGACTTTAGAAAATGTCAATGCTGCTATGAATAGAAGGGTGACATTTTAGGAGCACAAAACCTTCTCTGCAAATGATGTGGAAAATGTTTTTTTCTTAATGTTTTATAGGGGTTACTACATCGACTATGACAAAGACAAGAAAAAGGAGAAACGAGAATGGAAGAGACGTGATTTTCATTATGATAACATCATTTGGGCCCTGTTGACTCTCTTCACTGTATCCACTGGGGAAGGGTGGCCGCAGTAAGAACCAACTTTGGTGTATATGTTTAGTATATATGTATATGTCCAGTGTTGGGGGTAATGCATTAGTAACTTGAGTTATGTAATCAGATTACTTTTTTTCAAGTAACTAGTAAAGTAATGCATTACTTTTTAATTTTCAGTAAAATATCTAAGTTGCTTTTTTAAATAAGTAATGCCAGTTATTGTGTTTTATCTATTTACTGACTTCTCTTAGAGGAGCAGAGGAGTTGTGTGCTCTGTGTAAACTTGATGCTTAACATGCATTTATTCATCACACTTACACAAAAACAGATTTAGTATTCCTCAAAATAAATATCGAAATACAAACTAAGAATATGGCACAAATCTGAAATATTTAAATGTGACCCTGGACCACAAAACCAGTCATAAGGGTCAATTTTTCCAAATTGAGATTTATACATTTGAAAATCTGGAATCTGAGGGTGCAAAAAAATCTAAATATTAAAAAAAATATTTAAAGTTGTCCAAATGAAGTTTTGAGCAATGCATATTACTAATCCAAAATTAGATTTTGGTATATTTATGGTGGGAAATTTACAAAATGTCATCATGGAACATGGTCTTTACTTAATATTCTAATATTTTTTTGGCATAAAAGAAAAAAAAAGATGATTTTGACCCATACAATGTATTTTTCGCTATTGCTACAAATATATTCCCGTGCTACTTACGACTGATTTTGTGGTCCAAGGTTACAAATATGTTAATAATTGAATTTACTTTCCTTTTAGCCTCAGGGTTATTTATTTCACTTTTGGTGTGAAAAGACTTACATATGTCAAAAATATAACTTTTTTATATTAAAAACATGCAAGCAAGTCCATTCCAGATGAGAAGAAGTAACGTAATGCATTACTTTCCATAAAAAGAACCTAAGTTACTTTTTTTAGGACGTAACTCAATGTTGTAATGCATTACTTTTAAAAGTAACTTTCCCCAACACTGTACTGTATATATCACACTGTATCATTTTGACAAACGTACTAATACCTTAAGAAGATTAACTTTCTATTTAACACCTTTCTAGAAGCTGTGTGGTGATATTTGCATATTCAAAAACTCACATTTTCACTTTCTAGAGCAGTGGTTCTCAACCTTTTTTACTCCAATGTGCCTAATGCATGAGCCGCTGTTCAGTCTGTATATTTAACATATTAGTTGTAAAATTAATGAAGCATATTAATATATTTAATTTTATATACAGTTCAAAAGTTTACATACACCTTACAGAATCTGCAAAATGTTAATTATTTTACCAAAATAAGAGGGCTCATACAAAATGCATGTTATTTTTTTTTATTTGGTACTGACCTGAATAAGATATTTCACATAGAAGACGTTTACATATAGTCCACAAGAGAAAATAATAGTTGAATTTATAAAAATGATGCTGTTTAAAAGTTTCCATACACTTGATTCTTAATACTACAGTATGTTGTTACCTGAATGATCCACAGCTGTGTTTTTTTTTTTTTTTTTTTTTTTTTTTTTGTGATAGTTGTTCATGAGTCCTTTGTTTGTTCTGAAAAATTAAACTGCTTGCTGTACTTCAGAAAAGACCTTCAGGTCCCACAAATTCTTTGGCTTTTCAGCATTTTTGTGTATTTGAACCCTTTCCAACAATGACTTTATGATTTTGAGATCATCTTTTCACACTGAGGACAACTGAGGGATTCATATGCAACTATTACAGAAAATTCAAATGCTCACTGATGCTTCTGAAATACAAATTATGCATTAAGAGCTGGGGGTGAAAACTTTTAGAATTTAAAGATCAGGGTAAATTTAACTTAAGGTCATTGCACACTGACTTCAAATTTTTCGTCAGAAATGTTAGCACATTAAAAAATAAATACGACCTCATGTTGTGTCAATCACGTTTGCACACTGTCTCCAAAATTTCATCAGTCATAAAATTTTTTTTGATCAGGTTCAATTTTGATTTTGATAGAATAGGATGACGAATACGAAAAAAAATAAAAAGCACAACATTTCGGAGTCAGTGTGAAATGATCTTTATTTTGTCTTCTGGGAAACATGTTAGTATCTTGTGTAGCTACTGAAGGGCAGTACTAAATGGAAAAAAAAGATATTTGTGACCCTGGACCACAAAACCAGTCATAAGGTTAAATTTTACAAAACTGAGATGTATATATAATATGAAAGCTCAGTAAATAAGCTTTCTATTGATGTATGGTTTGTTAGGATAGGACAATATTTGGCCGAGATACATCTATTTGAATATCTGGAATCTGAGGGTGCAAAAAAATCAAAATCCTGAGAAAATCACCTTTAAAGTTGTCCAAATTAGGTTCTTAACAATGCATATTACTAATCAAAAATTACATTTTGATACATTTACAGTAAGAATTTTACAAAAAATCTTCATGGAACATGATCTTTACTTAATTTCCTAATGATTTTTGGCATAAAAGAAAAATCAATAATTTTGACCCATGCAATGTATTTTTGGCTATTGCTACAAACATACCCCAGCGACTTAAGACTGGTTTTGTGGTCCAGGGTCACATTTAGGCAAAATAAAAAAAAATTGCATGTTCTCATTCTGTTCTAAAGTTTACACCCCTGGCTCTTAATGCATCGTTTTTCCTTCTGGAGCATCAGTGAGTGTTTGAACCTTCTGTAATAGTTGCATGTAAGTCCTCAGTTGTCCTCAGTGTAAAAAGATGGATCTCAAAATCATACAGTCATTGTTGGAAAGGGTTCAAATGCACATAAATGCTGAAAAACCAAAGAATCTGTGATGTCTCGTGGTGGGCTGTGGCGCCCCCGGTTGAGAACCGCTATTCTAGAGGAAACTTACACAGCAGGCCCCAGGTGTGGCATATTTGGCATATAAGTGGCATATTTTGAGAAATGTTTCTAGAGCACTAACTTCACTTTTTTAAACCTAAATATTATGTATCATAGATAAATGCATATAGTTCTGTCTGTAAGTGGACTTGTTTGGCATTGCAGAGTTTTGCAGCACTCCGTGGATGTGACCGAGGAGGACCGGGGTCCCAGTCAGGGAAACAGAATGGAGATGTCCATCTTCTACGTCATTTATTTTGTGGTATTCCCCTTCTTCTTTGTCAACATATTCGTGGCCCTCATCATCATCACCTTTCAAGAGCAGGGTGACAAAATGATGGAGGAGTGCAGTCTGGAGAAAAACGAGGTGACTGATCACGTTTTTATGCTCATATTGCTGAGTGCATGTGTGTAGTGATGGGCATAGAAGCAATTACACATACTTGAGGCAACATAAAGATAAGTCTCAATGTTCGTACGTGATTTGCTGTTGAATGTTTATCGGAGCGCTGCCACTTATGCACACAGCGTGAGTGCTTTTCATAGAAGTATTCATTTTGCTTCACTTCAGCAGTCTCAAAGGAGCTTTTGAATGAAAAGTGCTCCCGATTCAAGACACAATTTTGACATCCAAATATTTGTGCATGTATACATTATCAACCCAAAGCTAATGTAGCTGAAATTGGCATGTTTATCTTCATTCATAGCAAACTCAAAGATAAACGTAGCATTTTGATATTTCTACTTTTTAAAATGTCTTCTCTTTTTGATATCCTTTATTATTATTTCTTATTATTTTTCCGATCATGTCCTTAAAGGGATAGTCCACTCAGAATAAATCAATAAAATTCTGTACTTTACTCAACCTTGTGTCATTACAATTTTGAATGCATTTTTTTTCTTCTGTGGAACACAAAAGATGATATTTTGAAGAATGCTGATAACCAAACTGCTTTGGGTCCCATTGATTTTCATTGAATTTTTTGTCCATACTATGAAAGTCAGCGGAACCTGAAACCATTTTTTCCATCTGTTTAATCAACAAAAATGTCAGTAACTTTTTTTCTCAGACATTCTGACCTGAATCAAGCACAAAAGTGCAAGCAACCTTATGTAATCTTATGTGAGGTTAATTGCAAATGTATATTTACTGTTTGCTTCTCTCTTAGAGGGCTTGTATCGACTTTGCTATCAGTGCCAAACCTTTGACTCGCTACATGCCCCAGAACAGACATACCTTACAGTACCGGCTGTGGCACTTTGTGGTGTCTCCCGTATTTGAATACACCATACTGACGATGATCGCCCTTAACACCATCGTTCTCATGATGAAGGTAAGGAAAGAATTTATATATGTTGCTGCACTGTGATTTCTTTCTTCAAATCAACATTTCTTTTTATTTATTTGTTCATTTATTTCTTTTTATTTATTTGTTCATTAATTTTCCTATACTTTGCATTGAAATACACTACCAGTCAAAAGTTTTTGAACAGTAAGATTTGTAATGTTTTTTTTAAATAATTCTCTTCTGCTCACTAAGCCTGCATTTATTTGATCCAAAATACAGCAAAATCAGTAATATTGTGAACTATTTTGACTATTTAAAATAACTGCATTCTATTTGAATATATTTTAAAATGTAATTTATTCCTGTGCTAAATTTACAGTTTTAAAACAGTTGAGTACATTTTTTCAGGATTCTTTGATGAATAGAAAAATCCAAAGATCAGCACTATACCAAAAGCTTGGAGTCCGTATATGTATTTTTTATTTTGGGGGGGAAAGAAATGATAGAAATGGATACTTTTATTTAGCAAGGATGCTTTAAATCAGGGGTCCCCAAACTTTTTTCTGAGAGGGCCACCTAATTTTCTTTTCTTTAATGGAGGGCCGGATCGGTTTATAAAATAAAATTCCATGGGCCGGACTGACTACTATTATTATTTTATTATGATTTTACCTGTATTTATTATACCTTTTAATGCTAGAATAGTTTATTATTTTTTATGCACCAGACAGACAAATGATCATTTCTTTTCAAAAGATATACAGGTGCTTCTCAGTAAATTAGAATGTCATGGAAAAGTTCATTTATTTCAGTAATTCAACTCAAATTGTGAAACTTGTGTGTTAAATAAATTGAATGCACACAGAGTGAAGTAGTTTAAGTCTTTGGTTCTTTTAATTGTGATGATTTGGCTCACATTTAACAAAAACCCACAAATTCGCTATCTCAACCAATTAGAATATAATGACATGCCAATCAGCTAATCAACTCAAAACAACTGCAAAGGTTTCCTGAGCCGTCAAAATAGTCTCTCAGTTTGGTTCACTAGGCATAAACATTGATTGCCAAAGAAGCTGGCTATTCACAGAGTGCTGCATCCAAGCATGTTAACAGAATGTTGAGTGGAAGAAAAAGATGCACAACCAACCGAGAAAAGCTTTGGGTAACTGGGAGATGAGTGAAGTTTTGCTTTTGCACTTGTCCCACAAGCAGTGCTAGTTTCACCTCAAATGCTATTGAGTCATTTTGTCATCACTCTTTTCTAGCTGGCTCGCGCATCACCTGTTCGATCGCGATGACACATTACGTTGAATGTACCATTCTATTAGTGAATTTAACAAATAATTATACCTATGTTAATAACTAAGGGAAATTTTTGTTTGAAAGCCAACCTTTATTATCAAATACCGAGATGATATAAGTGAAACATTTAAAATTGCATTTTCAAAATATGTCTCTGGCATTGTTCAGAGGGCAGGTCCAAATGTGGGGGTGGGCCGCATTCGGCCCCCGGGCCTTAGTTTGGAGACCCCTGCTTTAAATTGTTAAAAAGTGATGATACATACAATTCTAATGTAAAGGTTTCTGTTTCAGATAAATGCAGTTTTTCTTAACCTTTTATTCATCAAAGAAATCTGAAAAAAAAAAATATAAATATATATAGATTTTTGAGCAGCAAATTAGAATGCTTTCTGAAGGTTTGTGTGACTGGTAATGATGCTAAAAATTCAGCTTTGAAATCACAGGAATAAATTACATTTTAACATATTTAAAAAGAATATTTATTTTATATAACATTTTACTGTTTTGCTGCACTTTGGATCAAATTTTTGACTGGTAGCGTATGCTGAAAGTGTTTATTTTGCAGTAACTGTATATTATTCCTTATGTAAAATTATAGAAATAAAAGGATATATTATTCTTGTAAGTGAATTTGTTAAAAAAATATAATGTAAACTTATGTCAAGCCTGTGAGTATTCCTAGGGTGGCACCACTTCCTCTGTGTGTGTATTTGTCAAAATAAATTGTGTTGATTTAGCTGTTTTTCAACCCCTGCTGGTGACCCCTGGTCTGTGATACTGCTAGAAAACCAGACAGTCATGAGTCACAGCTTATTAAATATTGATCTGAAGCACCAGCTACTATTTAACTTTTCCTCATTAGCTTTAGCCTGACATCTCCCGTGACTAATTTCACCTGGAGTTAGAGGTCGGCCTCCACCAGTCATCATGTCTGTGGTGGTCTGCCTAACACTGAAGCACAGAGAGAGTAATAGAGCACAGATATTTTTAGGTATTACACTGAAGTCTGAACAGCTTCCTTTCTCTCTGTCTGTCTTATTCATTTAGTTTTCCGTTTCAATTTCAAATTGCTTTATTGACATATTAGCGTCCATCAAAGCTTTTAATTGGTTCGTGAAATATGGGTGTTACACACTAGAATGGCTCCAGACCTGAATATGTGTAAAATGATGCTTACTGTAAAGAGCTATTTGTCTATTGCTTAACGTTATCCATAAGCCTGCACAGTGACATCAGTAGAAAAGGAATGTCTGTTGTATAATTGGATCTTAAGTAGTTTTAAGAAATAGTTATAAGAAATAGTTGAAGTTTTAAGACTCTCTGTGCTTCGTATCCACCTTTTTTTTTTTTACGCGGATGTATGGGCGAGACTTCCTGTTCATTAGCCGCTATCGGGAAATAATGAGTAGAATAACAAAGTGCAGTAAACTGCAAAATTGTTTGCACTACAAATTAATGTGCTCATAATTAAGATAATACATTAAAATAATATGCTAAGACACACCAATTTGCAATTTCAAGCAGCAAAATGTTCACCGTGGATTTACTAATCTATGAGGGACCTACTTTATATTAAGTGTCCTTAACCACTATGTACATACATTTAACATTTTTACAATGAACTGATATTTTAAAAAAAAAGTACGTCTGTAATTACACCGTTGACCTTATCTCTAACCATATTTCACCTCAGTAAAAAAGTGTTTTGCAATTCAACATGAACACAATAGGTACACTGTACCCAACAATTCATTTCATTCCATTAAGTACATAGTATTTGAGGACATCTAATATAAAGTGGGACCAATAAGCAGGGTTGCCAGGTCTCAGAAAAAGTTCCAGCCCAAGGTTTACTCAAAACCCACCCAAAAAGAATGAAAACTAGCCCAATTTTTGCCACGTCCAAACACAAATAATTTCCATTAAAGCACTTTAAAATAAATATTTTAATTTTATTTATTCTTTGTTTTAGGTTATATATGTTTAATTATTAAATCTGTATTTTATTGTCATTTTTTCTTTTCCTCATTTTCATTTTCAGTATTTTTCATGATAAATTAAAAAAAATTAGGGCTGGGCGATATGGCCAGAAATATTGTGACTTTTTTTTTCCATATCATATGTCAGTATTTATCAAAATATTAATTTATAATTAATATGGAAGGAAATGTTTTCCACGTTTTTGTTAGACCCTGAGAATGAATGTATAACTGAATTATTAATTGAATTGAATAAAAATTTATTAAATGTATACTTAAAAATAAATTAAAGTCTTTTAAGCCACCTTTTCATTTAGGGTCTTTTCATTTTTATTTTTCCCTAAATTCTGTGTTTTCCATTTTATTTATTTTTGTATTTATACAAATTTATCATAAAAAACGTGTCAAATTTGATGGATTAATAAAGTTTTTTCAATCTTAATAAACAATTTTTCAATCTTAAAAAGATCTTAAAATATAGGATAATAGCCTATGTAACAATTAATTTACATCAAAACATTACATTTTCTTTCTGAAATAAGACTGCACAACAAAACCTTGTGTTTAATATAAAAACATCTTGAAGGATATTCCTTACAAATAACAGCAATATTACTTTGAGAAGTACATCATAGTAATTTGTTTCGGTTAAAAACTCTTCACATTTGTTGTGATGATTTTCAAATGAAACGGTGTAAAGCTCTGAAGTGACTCGGAGAGGCTCTAGAGATTAAGTTCATGTTTTCATGTCCTCATTTTGTGAAACGCAGACGCTGAAATCACCATGAGCTTAACGTGTGTTTGAGTTTGTGTAGTAGACGAAACTACGCCATTCATTTGAACTAAGACACGCAGAACATGTAGACTACAGGCGACATTCTTTGACTGGCTGTTGTCGTGTTTATTTCTGCTGTGTGAAAGCCTTAACATCTCTGCTGTTGGTAAAATTCACTTCATAGTTTCTGACATCCCTCTTTCTGTTCTTAGGTTGCTGGGTATTCATTCCAAGTATATTAAACATTAGTAAAAGGATCTATTTTCATTTTGATTTGTCTATAGACAAACTTTAGGTGGCTGTGGTACATTATAAAAGTAGCCCAAAAAACACAACCCGTGGCTCTGCAATTTTTCCCGTGACTGCATTTTCAAATTGCCCAATTGTGTGGGAAAACCGCGAACCTGGCAACACTGCCAATAAGGGAAATTTAAGATTAAATTAATTGTGTTTAAAGTTTAAGCACCCCTCAACTATTAATATAGAAATATATTCAAAATATAATGAAATTTAAACTACTTAAAGCATTTTGTTTTACACATTTAATCATATTTTTATGTATGTTGATTTTTCTGATGCACTTATTTACTGCAGTGTTTTTATGAATGGGTTGTTGATGTGACATGGGATTTTCACTGTCTCACAAGATAAAAATTAATATAATTAAAGGTTGTATCAGCGATTTCTAGCCTGAAACATAAAGCGTCAAATTCAGCTGACCTTTCATCACGATCCGCTCGCTGCCTGCCCCATAAATTGTCTGTGAAAAAACCGCGTCTCTCTGGTCAGCCTAGGGTCCGAGATATGCCAAAAAAAACAATCGGCACTACCAACCTTTCCACAGATAAACAAACAGTGTTCCAACCAATCAGCGTCAGGGGTTTGGTGTTGTGGACTTTCGCTCCGCCTCCCTCACATCCCTGCACCAGTAGGAAAGTCCACAACACCAAACCCCTGACGCTGATTGGTTGGAACACTGTTTGTTTATGTGTGGAAAGGTTGGTAGTGCCGATTGTTTTTTTGGCATATCTCGGACCCTAGGCTGACCAGAGAGACGCGGTTTTTTCACAGACAATTTATGGGGCAGGCAGCGAGCGGATCGTGAAGAAAGGTCAGCTGAAATTGACACTTTATGTTTTAGGCTAGAAATCGCTGATACAACCTTTAATATTATTGTTATTTAAAAATGCTGTAAATTGTTAAACATTTAAACATTTTTTTATTTTTGAGCCAAACCTTAAAATTGTCCTGTGGTCTCAAGCATGGTTTAGTTGATTACAACTTGTTAAAATGTTAATAAATCATTTTTTTCATTCATACATTTCTGAAAGCGTAGGAACTTGATCAATTTTGTCTCTGAAAACCATGTCCTCTGTTGTGACTCCATATCCTAGAAGAGTTTCGGTATCATACTGATTGACTACGAGACTGAATTTGGTTGATAATTATTTTGTTTTCGTTTTAAAAGCATGTTTATATTGTTTCTATCAAAATTGGTGGTGGGCATAGATTAATTATTCTAGATTAATCTCACTGTAATCTTGGAATTAATCTAGATTAATCTAGATTAAAATGGCTAATCTGAATTCTGCCGAAGGCATTCAGAATATGTGTGCTACTATGTATATGTGACTAAAAGTAAGTCTTTGAGAATGGGTTTCTCAAGCCATGTAGCGATTTGACCAGGGGCTCATCTCCTGTTTCCAAAATGCATCACAAACTGCTTGACAATTGCATTTACAACACAATTAACTATACAAACTTGTGTAACCAACTATTCCTGCACTGCATGTACTTCTGCGTAAAAGGCTGTGCGACGTGCGTGTTGCAGTTAAATACACAGACGCGCACGGGCATGGACATCTGCGTGCATAGTCTTCGGTTAAACTGCCTTGCTTTTAGAAGCGTCAATCAAGTTGTTGCATATAGTTAAATGTCTTTATTTCGGGATTATCAAAGTAAATTATAACTCACGCACGTGCCCCAGTAAAAAGGGTCTAGCAAACGCCCCTGCCCCGAAACAAACCCGGCGGCTTCATAGCTGCATCCATGTTAGCACGTCTCGTTTGATGTGGTAATTTCACAGTAGGCATACACACAGGTTCGAAGACTCGTTCTCGCCCCCTACAGTGCAATTCGGCTAGGTATACATCCGCGCTAAAATATCAAGGTGAAAGTCATCATAGCTTGCGTAGTATAGACCCAGCTTCCAACCCAATTTTGAGAATAGATGAACGGCGATATTTTTTTTATCGCCCGATAAGAGTCTCACGTTAACGCAGCACGTTAACGCCGATATCGGCCTACCACTAATCAAAATGAAACTTCCTTTCTCTTTTTACTTTAATAACTACCATTTCTGTCCTTTAGTGTGCCGTAATGTCCTGTGGTGCGACACATAAAAGAACCACAGATTTGTTTTTATCTATAAATGTATTTTTAACAAAAAAATTTCATTAATTCAATAGTGGAGATATAATCATCACTCATCTAATAAACTGAATAGCATGTTGGCCTTGTGACTGATTTGATTAATCAAGTTCAGGTCAACTCAGTTCACTTTACATTATACATTGCAAGGCAGCTTTGCAGAAAATGAATGTTTCTAAATTGCAAATAAGAATGATCTGATTTTATGTTTGTCTCTGTTTTTTGCTTTCTACCAGCATCATGAACCTATTGGTGGCTATGATAATGTCCTAAAATACCTCAACACTGTGTTCACTGTTATTTTCACTGTGGAATGTGTTCTCAAGATCCTGGCATTTGGAATTATGGTAAGCGTACACTTGGAATATGATAACATATACTCTCTCTCTCTCTCTCTCTCTCTCTCTCTCTCTTTCTATTTTCAGTGAAATTATTTCATTATTGCTTTTATTTCTTTCAGAATTATTTCAGAGACACATGGAATATATTTGACTTCATCACAGTTCTAGGAAGCATCACTGAAATTGTGGTTGACAAAGTCCACGCTGTAAAAGTGAGAAATCAATCAACCTTATATACGTTATGTGTTCTTTGTAGCCATTTGCATGAGCAATTATGTCTGTATTCTAAGTTCTTTTTCATATTAATTATACTTTTTTATTAACTTCTTTGTGTTTTGCTTTGTAATTGCTACAGTATGTACTCACTATTTATTTCCACAAGCAATGACCTTTGTATCCTGATTGGTTTTTGTCCTGTACTTATTTGCATAAACAATCACCTCTGTGTTTTAATTTGCAGGGTTTTAATATGGGCTTCCTGAAGTTATTTCGGGCAGCTCGGCTGATTAAACTTCTGCGTCAGGGTTACACCATTCGTATTCTGCTCTGGACTTTTGTCCAGTCGTTCAAGGTCAGACATGGCTTTTACTGCAGTAGCACTACATTGAAATGCCACATTCTTTTTTTATTTATCTTCTTGCTTTTACTTGAACCAAAGCCACATATTATAAAATATTTTCTTTCAGAGAATAGATTCAGAGTTCTCTGTTTCTGTAGTTGCATAAAAGCCATTGTTTTTTATAAAATGTTTTTTGTAGATAATTCATTTTCGAGTTTAGTGTTTAACATGATATTTGTCTTGCAGGCTCTTCCATATGTCTGTCTGCTAATTGCCATGCTGTTTTTCATCTATGCCATCATTGGCATGCAGGTATGTTTTTTTTTCCATCTTTATATTCTTCTCTCTGTCTCTTCCTTTGTTTCTTTGCCACCTTTTCTCTTACCTTACACCATTAAACCTGTAAATGTGACTCCTTTTATGTGTTTGTAATCTCACTAAAGGTATTTGGCAACATCAAGCTAAATCCAAAAACCCAAATCAACGAACACAATAACTTTAAGACATTTTTTGGTGCACTCATGCTGTTGTTTAGGTAAGATTAACCTTTTTTGTTTAAAAAAGAAAAAAAAAAGAAAATTGATCGTACATTTTATGGTATGTTATCTTACAATGAAGCAGTCCACCCTTTGGGGATGAATACATGTGACTTAATTTATGATGTACATATATGTGTGTGTATGTGTTTAGGAGTGCAACAGGTGAGTCATGGCAGGAAATCATGTTATCGTGTTTAGGAGAGAAGGACTGTGAAAAAGATGAGTCTTTCAACAGCTCAATGACAGCTGAAAAAAAAGAATGTGGTACCGACTTTGCATACTTCTACTTTGTCTCCTTCATCTTCTTCAGTTCTTTTCTGGTGAGAGGCATTTCTTTTTAATAACCCAAGTACACTACCAGTCAAATGTTTTTGGACAGCAGGATTTTTTATGTTTTTTTAAAAAGTCTGCATTTATTTGATCCATTTGTTTTGAATACAGCAAAAGCAGTAATATTGTGAAATATTTGTATTATCTAAAATGCTTTCTGTTTGAATATATTTTAAAATGTAATTTATTCCTGTGATCAAAGCTGATTTTTCAGCATCATTAAGCCATTCTTTAGTGTCACATAATCCTTCAGAAATCATTCTAATATGCTGATTTTCTGTACAAGAAACATTTATTATTATTATTATTATTTTCAATATTTAAAATAGTATTTTCTTTCATTAATAGAAAGATCCAAAGATCAGCATTTATCAGAAATAAAAAGCTTTTGTAACATGCACTATATACCATTCAAAAGCTTGGAGAAATGATAGAAATGAATAATTTTTTAGCATTTAAAGGATGCTTTAAATCGATCAAAAGTGATGATAAAGAAATTTGTAATGTTGCAAATAATTTATTTCAGATGAATGCTGTTCTTCTAAACGTTGTATTCATCAAAGAAATTTGAAAAAAATATATATATAGCTGTTTTCTACATAATAATAATAATAATAAAAGTTTTCTGAGCAGCAAATCAGAATATTAGAATGATTTCTGAAGAATCATGTGTCTGCAGTAATGATGCTAAAAATTCATCTTTAATATCACAGGAATAAGTTAAATTTTAAAATATATTCAAATAGAAAATAGTTAATTTAAATAGTAAAAATATTTCAAAATTTGACTGTTTTTGCTGTACTATGGATAAAAAAAAATGCAGGCTTGGTGAGCAGAAGAAAAACATTAAAATCTTACTGTTCAAATACTTTTGACTGGTAGTGTTTACATAACATTACAAACCTGTACACTCAAAATCAACAGACTTAGGACCTATTTACACCAAATCCATTTTTTGGCACATAAAATATATATGGTAAGTTTTATTTGCTTGTGTTTTTAAATTCAATATCATTAAACGTGTTGAGTCAAATTAAAAAGTCCTACAAAGCTACTTTTTACATTTTTAATAAGATAATAAATAATCAATACAAAGCATTTTCGGTTTTGGTTTTCGGGCCAAGTGCATCCAGAATTTTCGGTTTTGTTTTCAGCCAAGAATTTTAATTTCAGTTCATTCCTAATTAAAATTAAACTTGTATTATTGAAAACATGAATATCCACCACTGCTTAGCACTCTGAACCTCACTCAGTACCTTTCTGCTTCCTTGTCTATTTCTCAATTTTCACATCTCTAATTCTCTTTCAGATGTTAAATCTGTTTGTGGCCGTGATTATGGATAATTTTGAGTACCTGACACGTGATTCGTCCATTCTGGGTCCTCACCACTTGGATGAGTTTGTACGGATCTGGGGAGAGTATGACCGTGCAGCATGGTGAGAGATACAAAATTAAAATAAATAAAATAAAGATTATTTTGTCATTCTACAATATACTTATAAATACATGCAATTGTTTATTTACAATAGGTTTTTTTAACATATGCTGTATGAATGCCATATTTAAACAATGTGCAGAGAAATTTGCTTTGTAATTGTCATGTATGTTTCTGTTTCTTTCTTTACATTAATTTGAAACCCTGCAGAATTATTTAAAGGGGTCATATCATGAGGAATTTTCTATTTTTCTTAGTTTTTATTGAAAAATAAGAAGCAAACTTTGGCTGAATTCGGACCTTAAAATTACAGCAGTTTGATTGTTTGAGTCAGAGAAAGGGTGTAAATTGGAACTGCTAAATTATGATTGATTTTGACGCTAAATAAAATTTAACTTATGTATGGTATGACCCCTTTAAAGTGTATTCCATGAAAAATAACCACTCCTGAAGTTGTCTAATTTACTGTTAACGGCCAGTATTTCCTTCCCCAGTGGAAAGCTACACTATAAGGAGATGTACAAAGTAGTACGCTCAATATCACCTCCACTGGGCTTTGGAAAGAATTGCCCCTACAGGGTGGCATGCAAGGTTTGGCTCACCCACGAAAAAACTTCCCCTCTGCCTCTCTCTCCTCCTCTCCTTTTACCATTCCCCACTTTTTCGCTAGCTAACACCCGTCACCCCTCTCTCGTTCCCGTGATCTACTCCAGTGCTACTTTCCACCGGGTCAAAGACTGGCAGAGACAAGAGCTCAGCGCACAGAGAGACAGCTCATCCCTTTGGCCTGCGTCCCGCTCCTGAAGTGTGAATAACTGCTGCAGTTAATGACACTGAGAGCCATCCATCAGTGAACTCCATTAGATAATATCTAACACTGCCAATGGATGTCAGTAGGGATTTAGTCTCTCTGTGGCTGAATTGGATTTGGGGCTTTTATTGAACATTATTGTGTAAATGTGGGTTTTAGGTTAGAGGAGGGCAGACTCCTCATGTTCGCCATTGCCTCACCTGTTTGTAAATCAAGAGGACATTATGCTCATCTCTCCCCTGACGTATCACAGTGGCAGAAATTAACTTTGTATTCCTAAAGGGGAAATATTTTTTCCTTATAAGAGCATTTTTTTACATAATAAAAAAATCCATGATTTAATATAATTTATATATTATATTTAATCTAACATGCTAAATAAAAATATGATATATATTATATATTTTATATTTATATATTATATTTAAACACCTAAGCTCATCAAGGCTGCATTTACTTATGAAAAATACAGAAAAAAAATGTAATGGTGTGAAATATCTTTTACAGTTTAAAACAATGGTTTTCTATTTTAATATATTTTAAAATATAACTTATTCCTGTGATGCAAAGCTGAATTTTCATCAGCCATTACTTCAGTCTTCAGTGTCATGTAATTCTTCAGAAATATGAATATTTTTTTGGAACCTGTGATTCTTTTTTTATAGGATTCTTTGATGAATAAAAAGTTAAAATGAACAGCATTTTTTAAAAATAGAAATCTTTTCTAACAATATAAGTCTTTGCTGTCACTTTTTATCAATTTAACACATCCTTGGTAAATAAATGTATTAATTTCTTTGAAAAAAAAGAACAAAAATTTACTGACCACAAATTTTGTAGTTTATATTGTTACGAAAGATTTACATTTTAAATAAATGCTGTTCTTTTTTACTTTTTATATATGAAAGAATCGTGAAAAAGTATCACATGTTCCAACAAAATATTTAGCAGCAAAACGGTTTTCAATATTGATAATAAATCAGCATATTAGAATGATTTCTGAAGAATCATGTGACACTGAAGAATGGAAAATGATGCTGAAAATTCATTTAAAATTAATTGACATAGAAAACAGTTATTTTATATTGAAATAATATTTCACAATATTACATTTTTTTTCTGGATTTTTGATCAAAAAATGCAGCCTTAATAAGTATAAGCAAATTAATATCAAAATCTTACTAATCCCAAACTTTTGAACAGCAGTGTACTTGTTAATTTCTGACTCTGAGTAAAATGCCCCTTGTAGGTTAATGTATAATAATAGCAGTGCTTCCTATTCAATATAGCCAGTCAAATCCTCAGATCCACCTGCTTGACTCATCAGATCTTTGGCTGTTTTAATATTTTCTCTCCTTTAGCCTCTTCTATGCTAGCATTGCATAGAAAGACCTCCACCTGACCTCACCTCTATGTTTAATCAGTTTCCCTTTTTAACAGTTTTTCTTTTCCTAAGTATGAAACACATTAAAATGACCTTCCCTTTCCTGTCTCTTCCTTTTCCCTCTATCTTTTCTGTTGTTTCCTTTTTCCTCTATGCCAATCTTCCTCTCCTCCCTTGTTCCTTGGGAATGCCCAAATCTTCTTCCTCCTCCTCTTCTTCATCACATTGCCCCTGGTGACTGCCCCCTCCTAGTGGCCGTATTCATTACACTGATATGTACGAGATGCTGACCTGCATGTCGCCACCGCTTGGCCTGGGCAAGAAATGCCCCTCCAAAGTGGCGTATAAGGTAGTCTGCAGTATTACGATTTGAATGAAGTCTGCTTGTTTTCAAGAGGCTCAGTGTCCCCAAGATGTAATTGGACACTTTAGTTAAACTTAAAAGAACATGAATACCGTATCTTTGCATTATGTAAAATCATATTGAACCAAGTGAGAATAATTTGTGAGACACGAGTTAGTTAAGAGTTTGCACTTGTTTTTTTTTTTTTCATCTAATGCAGTGACATTTGAGTAACTTAAGTGTTTTAGGGCCACTGTAGGCCAAATAATTGCAATACATACAGTTGAGGTCAAAAATTTACATACACCTTGCAGAATCTGCAAAATGTTAATTATTTTACCAAAATAAAAGGGATCATAGAAAATGCATTTGATTGTTTATTTAGTACTGAACTGAATAAGATATTTCGCATAAAAGATGTTTACATATAGTCCACAAGATAAAATAGAACAAAAAAATTGTCCCCGTTCAAAACGTTTTATTCCCTTGATTCTTAAAACTGTGTTGTTACCTGAATGATCTACAGTTGTGTTTGTTTTTTTGTTTAGTGAGTTGTTAATGAGTCCTTTGTTTCTCCTGAGCAGTTAAACTGCCCGCTGTTCTTCAGAAAAATCCTTCAGGTCCTACAAATTCTTTGGTTTTCCAGTATTTTTTTGTATTTGAACCCTTTTCAACAATGACTGTTTGATTTTGAGATCCATCTTTTCACACTGAGGACAACTGAGGGACTCATATGCAGCTATCCAAGAAGGTTCAAACGCTCACTGTAGCTCCAGAAGGAAAAACCATGCATTAAGAGCTGAATGGAGATGTGTACAATTTTTCTTATTTTGCCTAAATATTGTATTTTTTCATTTAGTACTGCCCTTCAAAGGCTACAAAAAATACCTGATACCCTGATCTTCAAATTGTCAAGTTTTCACCCCCCCCCCCAGCTCTTAATGCATTGTGTTCCCTTATGAAGCATCAGTGAGCATTTGAACCTGTAATAGTTGCATATGAGTCCTCAGTGTATTAAGAATTAGTTTTTTTTTTTTTTATAAATTCAATTATTTTCTCTTGTGGACTATATGTAAAGTCTTTTATGTGAAATCTCTTACTCAGGTCAGTACTAATAAAAAAACTTTAGTGCTGCATTTTGAATGATCCCTCTTATTTTGGTAAAATAATTAACATTTTGCAAATTCTGCAAGGCGTATGTAAACTTTTGACCTCAACTGTAACTATATTATTATTATTTGTATTTTGTCATTTGTCTTTTTATCATCCTACCGTAAAGTCCCTGTACATCCACCAATGATACTTTATTTGAATATGTCACCTTAACGTCTTCGAAAACACTGTCATAACCCTAACATTTATTCCAGTGTTAAAGACAAATTGCAAGGGGCATATTCATAAAGTGTGAACCTTTTCCTGTTTCTATGCATAAATCTCTACTCTGTCTCTATCCAGTATATATGTGTTTCAACTGCGTGCATGAATGTGTGATGTGGCGTCTTTTTGCTTTTACCTTTAGAAGTACAAAGACAACTAAACCTATTTTTAAAACATTATCATTAACCTCTTAGCTTGGCAGTCCTTGTATTTCAATTGTCTTCTGTCCTTATGGTGACTTTCTCTCAGCGGTTGGTTCTAATGAACATGCCAGTTGACGAGGACATGTCCGTCCACTTTACTTCCACTCTCATGGCCCTGATACGCACTGCGCTGGATATTAAAATTGCTCGAGGTTGGCACCACTGCTAATTTTGATAAGTTTAGTAAAAAAATCTAACTTCCTCTGATTTGTCTTTTTTTCCCACAATAATATTAGTAAAATGGACTTTGTGTAACAGGGGGTGAGGACAGGGGTCAGATGGACATAGAACTGCAGAAGGAAATCAGTGTCATCTGGCCACACCTCTCACAGAAATCTCTTGATCTGCTTGTACCTATCCACAAAGGTGAGAGATATGTGTGAGAAATGTTCCTAAAGCCTCAACACTGTTTTATTTTAATTTCTTAAGTATAGTTCATCTTGTGCTTGACAGTTTAGTTTGTGGTCCCATTGTTGGCCACTAGTTCCCTTCCGGGAACTCGAGCCGCGTCAGGAACGCTATGGGGAACGCCATTGGCGGGCAGCACTCTGAATCATGTCTACAACCAATGAATGACGGGAGTGACATCACAGGCGCGGTGACGTCAGCGACCGGGAAGTATAAAGCGCGTGCGTTTGACGATCGCGGCAGCTTTTGTCATTCAGCGAGAGCGCTCTGTGTCTGTGTCTGTCCCGGTCATACTGCTGTTTTTTCGTGCCAGTTTGCACGGCTTTTATTTGAGTAGTATGACCTCTAAAATGCAACCAAAGGGGGAAAGAAAGTTAAGAAACTAAGGCGGTACAAGCAGCCACATAGATAGTGTGTTCCTCCCTGCCAATGCTTCATTGTTGGTGGGGATACACACAGTCTATGTGTGGTCTGCTTGAGTGTAGAGCACGCACAGTCAGCCCTCGAAAAGGCTGACTGTCCACAGTGTGAGCGTAAAAAGCTTCCACTGCGGGTGCTCCGTTCTCGGAAGGCTCTCTTCGAGGAGGGAGCCTTCGCTAGCGTTTCTCGCGGGTCTGGCCCCGCTTCCGCCGAGGCGGAGCAGTAGCTGCACTCGTGGGGATCGCAGCTCGATCTACTAGAGGGAAAGGAGACGGGTGTTTAAAAAATACCCTATCTCCTCTCCTACCTGGTGGATCGGTAAACCTCCTACTGGATAAGGAAGCCCGCAATGCGGTTACTTCCTTCCAGGAAGGGTTTTCAACGCTTCCCATATCTTCCTCCGAGGAGGTTGATGTGAAGAACGTTGTCAAAAGTATTCAACCGCCCCCCCTGATCGCCTCATTATGATGAGCTGGTGGTTGTGCTGACTAATGCATTAGCTGAATAAGAAATATGAGCCGCAGAAAAGCAAACGTTATGTTTTCTGCGGACTAAGTCAGCACTTCCAAAACGGAGCTTTCTGTCCTTCCCCGATCTGCACACTGAACTGTCTAGATCAGGGGAAAAACTAGAAAGAAAAGATGATGCCGCGGTTTGGACAGACGCTAATCAGCTATCTGTCGCCCAGTCTGGCATCATCCTTGAAAGCTCCGTCTTTGCTCTCCAGGCCGCCTAAATAAAACTTCAGGTTTGATGAGCAAATGTACACGTGTCGGGGTTCCTGGCGGGAAAAAATGAAACCCCAGCCGTGTACCAGCTCCTCACATAAGAGGCTCATATTAGGAGCATTGCAGCCCGTTTCCCTCCGGTGACACCTAGAGGGCGGGTTTAGCAACACTCCTGACCGGGGGCTTCAAAGACTGAGCCTGACCCGAGGGTCGTGCTTTGGTCTAAGAGGTCCTCGGCTAAATGGCCCAACTCTTATACCACAGGGCCGATGAGGGCAGCCCCTCTCGAGGGGGCTTGCATTGTCAAGCCTTCTCGGGCCCTCAGGAGATCTGTCAGCTAACCCTACCAGTGTTACAGGGCGCGGCAGTCTCCCGCGAACACCATTCTCTAGCTGTTCCGCCCAGAAACGTAGCGGCCCTGGAGAGTTCGCAACCCCCGCGGGGGTCTTCAGAGGAGCTAGTTCAGGAGCATCCTGCCAGTTCACTGTTACAGGTCTCCGAATTGGTTCCTCAGATAAATCCAGAAACCAGTCTCGAGAGGCCGGTTCCCCTAGTAAACTTTCTGGCAGCATGGAAACTACTGCCGAATGTTTCTATGCGGGTCCTGCAGAGAAAGGCTACTCCATTCAGTTCGGCGCCTAGCCACCGCCTTTCAGCGGGGTATTTCCAACTCTAGTAAACCCCGAGCAGGATCTGGTAATGGAACAGGAAGTGGAAACTCTTCTGAGGAAGGAGGCCATCGAGGTGGTCCCTCCTCAAGACAGGGAATCCGGGTTCTACAGCCGGTACTTCATTGTTCCGAAGAAGGATGGGGGGCTTCGGCCCATCTTAGATCTCAGGCTTCTAAACCGCTCAGTCAGAAAACTGAAGTTCAGAATGCTTACAGTCAAGCAGGTCGTGTCACAAATCAGGTCCGAGGACTGGTTTGTCACGATAGATCTAAAAGACGCATATTTTCACGTCTCCATCCTTCTTCAACACAGGAAGTTTCTCAGGTTCGCTTTCAGGGGCGAAGCTTACCAATACAGAGTACTTCCTTTCGGCCTAGCTCTCTCACCCCGCACTTCCACGAAGTGTGTGGATGCTGCGCTGGCTCCTTTGCGACTCCAGGGCATCCGCATACTCAACTACTGGCTGATCCTAGCCAGTCCGGAGCAGTTAGCAGTTCAACATCGAGATGCTGTTCTCGCTCACATGAAAGAGTTGGGGCTGAGACTCAACGCCAAGAAGGCGTGGTGTGGGATTCGACCACGATGCAGGCACGAATGTCTCCTGCTCGGATCGATTCCATACTTACTGCAGTAAATGCGGTCAAGCTAGGCCAGTCACTCACTGTCAAACAGTTTCAAGTACTGTTAGGTCTTATGGCAGCCGCTTCCAACGTGATACCTTTTGGACTGCTGCACATGAGACCACTTGCAGTGGTGGCTCAGGACCAGGGGGTTCTCCCCGAGGGGAAACCCGTTCCGCAAGATCAAGGTCACGCGGCGCTGCCTACGTGCCTTGGCCATGTGGAAGAAACCCTGGTTCCTCTCTCAGGGTCCGGTATTGGGGGCTCCCTGTCGCCGCGTCTCGCTAGCGACAGACGCCTCCCTCACCGGATGGGGGGCGGTCATCAGTGGCCACTCAACCCAAGGCCTGCGGGGAGCGATCATCATCTCTCCTGGCATAAATTGCCTAGACACTCCAGGCCCTGAAGTGTTTCCTTCCAGACCTGAGAAACCGTTATGTGCTGGTCCATACAGACAGCACTGCGGTGGTTTATTACATAAATCATCAAGGTCTCCGCTCACGCCCCTTGTACAAGCTGGCGTACTGGATCCTCCTGTGGTCCCAAGGAAAACTTCTCTCCCTGAGAGCAGTCCATATTCTTGGACATCTGAACTGGAAGCAGACGTCCTGTCGAGGCAGGGGCCGAGGCCCGGGGAATGGATGCTTCACCCAGAGGTGGTGAAGCAGATCTGGAGAGTGTTTGGCCAGGCTCAGGTGGACCTCTTTGCGACTCGAGAGATATCGCAAGGTCCCCTCTGGTACTCTCTAGTGCCTCCAGCTCCTGCGTGACTGGACGCTATGGTACAGACATGGCCGAGGCTTCGTCTGTACACCCTTCCCCGATCGCTCTGCTCCCGGGAGTTCTGGAATAAGTGTGACCCCTGAGGGGGCACATCTCATAGAGGCCAGTCTCTCAACCAAGGTTCCTGAGACCATCCCTCACTCCAGAGCTCCCTCTATGAGGAAACCCTATGACCTAAGAGGAAGTGGTCTACTGCATGGTGTACCAACAACAGTTTGACCCAGTTCACTGCCCGTTTGGTACAGTACTGGAGTCTCTGCAGTCTCACCATCCGCGGGGCTAACCCACTCCACCACAAAGGTCTGTTAGTGGGTAGGGTCCCCTTGGTCATGCGTTTTCCTCCACGGTCGGGAAATCAATGCTTCATCAGGAAGTAATGAAGCATGGAGAATTCTTATCCAGACTCAGTGGGACCTCTGGCGACTCGACAGATATCGCAATGTTCTCTCTGGTTCTCCTTAGTGCCTCCAGGTCCGCCCGGACTGGACTCCATAGTACAGACGTGGCCGAGGCTTCATCTGTGCATATTTTCCCGATCGCTCTGCGCCAGGAGTTCTGGAAAGAGCACGCCGGTACGGCTAGTCCGAGCATGGGTCTTGGACCTCCCCTCTCAGGCTGGGGGCGCGATCTGCTACCCCCACATGGAGAGGTGGAAAGTTATGGGTATGGCCCCTGGGGGGGCGCAACTCATAGATTCTGGTCTCTCAACCGAGGTTGTTGAGACCCTGCTCCAATCCAGAGCTCCCTCTACGAGGAAACCTTAAGTGGAACCGGTTTGCTTCAGGGTGTCACGAACACCATCTAGACCTAGCTACTGCCCGTTGGTACAGTACTAGAGTCCCTGCAAACTCACCTGTCCACAAAACCAGCTCACTCCACCCTGAGGGTGTTCGTGGCGGCTTACTGGCCTATCACGCCCCTTGTGGTGGCTCGTCGGTATGGTTTCCTCGGTGGTGCACTCAGGTTGAGACCCCGAGGGGTCTCAAGCCTCTATTTCCTCCACTCGTGGAGTGCGACCAATGGGAAGTATATCTGTCCAGTGTGAGCACTGGGCACATACGGCCATAAAAGAAAGAATGTGGCACGAACAGAGCTATCAGTAGATGGATCACGGATGCCATTTCTACTACTTCCAAGTCCTTTGGTCTCCCAGCTCCATGGGGAGTCAAGACTCACTCCTACTGAGGCTGTCTGCCTCTAAAAAGCTCTGATGGCAGGTTTCCTTAGAACCAGGACATCTGCAGTGCTGCGGGTTGGTCCTCGCCTCTGACATTACATCAGATTCTATGAACTCGACCTCAGAGCCGCTCCAGGCTCCGCTGTCCTCTCGACTTAGCGAGTCTAGGTCCAAGAGAGTCAGCCACCTCCCTAGCCAGGAGGAGACTTCTCAAGGCGCATTCTTTCTGCGGAAAGAAGAGAAGTCGTTCTTCGCCACGACGCTCCTCGTGTGCCTGAGGGCCGAGGAGTGTCCCTGCATCCTTGTGAGCCCGAGGGCCGAGGATCAGACTGCCCTACTTTGTTCTCGTGTCCCGAGGGCCGAGAACCATACAGCCCTCTTGTCCGCGGAATGCTAGACAATGGCTTAATTCTCCTCGTGTTCTGGCAAGACTGAACCAGACCGAGTGTATTTCGGTCCCTCTGGTCCGGATTCTCCTAGACCAAGGACTAAGACTCCTCGCGTGCCTGAGGGCCGAGGAGTGCCTCTTGCGCTGGCTGGGCAACCAGGCAGAGGCCCACTGCTATCCTCGTGCGCCTGAGGGCCGAGGATTTTACAGCCCTCTTGTCCGTGGAATACTAGACAATGGCTTTTTCTACTCGTGTCCTGGCAGGAATACCAGGCCGAGCTTTCGGTCCCTCTTGTTCTGGCAGAACCCCAGACAAAGGACTAAGACTCCTCGCGTGCCTGAGGGCCGAGGAGTGCCTCTTGCACTGGCTGGGCAACCAGGCAGAGGCCCACTGCTATCCTCGTGCGCCTGAGGGCCGAGGATTTTACAGCCCTCTTGTCCGTGGAATACTAGACAATGGCTTTTTCTGCTCGTGTCCTGGCAGGAATACCAGGCCGAGCTTTCGGTCCCTCTTGTTCTGGCAGAACCCCAGACAAAGGACTAAGACTCCTCGTGAGCCCGAGGGCCGAGGAGTACCTCTTGCACTGGCTGGCGAACCAGGCAGAGGTCCACTTGTTCTCGTGTGCCTGAGGGCCGAGAACCATACAGCCCTCTTGTCCGCAGAATGCTAGACAATGGCTTATTCCCCCTCGTGTTCTGGCGCTAAAAGCTACCAGACCGAGTGTATTTCGGTCCCTCTGGTTCTGGCTTTTCCCAGACCAAGGACTAAGACTCCACGTGTGCCTGAGGGCCGAGGAGTGCCTCTCGTTCTGGCTGGCGACCAGACAGAGGAAGACTACCATTCCTCGTGTGCCCGAGGGCCGAGGACTACAGGGCCTTCTTGTCCGCGGCATGCTAGACAAGGGCTCTTTCTTTTCCACCCTGGTTGAGCAGACACTGCGCAGGGCTTGGAAATTATGGGGGCGTTGGTAGTCTCGTTCCCCATAGCGTTCCTGACGCGGCTCGAGTTCCCGGAAGGGAACGTCTCAGGTTACGTATGTAACCCTAGTTCCCTGAGGGAACGAGACGCCGCGTCTCGGACCATAATTCCCGCACCCTGCGGCGCTCGCTTCATTCCTAAAAGAGCTGCCGCGATCGTCAAACGCACGCGCTTTATACTTCCCGGTCGCTGACGTCACCGCGCCTGTGACATCACTCCCGTCATTCATTGGTTGTAGACATGATTCAGAGTGCTGCCCGCCAATGGCGTTCCCCATAGCGTTCCTGACGCGGCGTCTCGTTCCCTCAGGGAACTAGGGTTACATACGTAACCTGAGACGTTTTCTACAACAAACAAATCTTTCTTTCAGCCAGTGACATGACCATTGGGAAGATTTATGCAGCCATGATGATCATGGACTACTACAAGCAGAACAAAGCTAAGAAGCTCCGCCAGCAGCTTGAGGAACAGGTAAAGATCTAATAAGCTAAAGACTAGTTAACTCACAACCTTAGGCATTTTAAGTCAGCTTATAGCCTTTATCCAACATTGCTATCTGACTGCATAGAATGCCATTCATTCTACTTTATATCTTTTCAACTTTGGGAAGTTAACACTTCAAATCGAAATATACTGTTTTTTGGGCTACTAGATCACTGTGTCACTGGAGAGATCGTGCTGATTGTCTAATGTTGTTTTTCAGAAACATGCACCGATGTTCCAACGCATGGATGCGTCTTCACTGCCACAGGACATTCTCTGCGGTGCCAAAGCTCTGCCATTCCTGACCCACAGTGCAGGATCTGCCCTGTAATTGTACATGTTGTGTATGTGTGTGTGTGTGTGTGTGTGTGTGAGTACTGGACATTCATCCTGTTATCTGTTTGCATCAGTGCTATTTTAGTATCAATGACATACCACTATGGTTTTTTCAATATTTTGAATTTGATTTTTTTTTTTTTACTGTTTTCATTTTCATTTTAGTTGAAGTTTAAGTAACTTTATTGTATTTTTGTAATTTTTATTTATTTATTATATCTATATAGCTTTTAGTTTTAATTAAATTTTAGTTTGTTTTAGTTACACAATATGGTGCACTATTTTAAAGCATAAGATCCACATTTGTTTAACATTATCATTTTTGTAATAAAATATAAAATGTTATATAAACTTTTACGTTAATTACCTATAGGTCATATGTTATGCTATATAATGAAAATATATATAGACTTCCATTCAAACGTTTGGGATAAGTAATTTTTTTTAAAGAAGTTTCTTATGCTTATCAAGGCTGGATTTATTTGATCAAAAATCCAAAAAATGTAATTTATTCTTGTGATGCAAAGATGAATTTTTAGCATCATTACTTTAGTGTTCAGTGTTACATGATCCTTCAGAAATCATTGTAATATGCTGATTTATTATCAAGGTTGACAACAGTTGTGCTGCTTAATGTTTTGTTGGAGTTATTATTTCAGGATTCTTTAACAAATAAAAAGTTAAAAAGAACAGCATTTACATAAAATAGAAATCTTTTGTAAAAATATACACTACCATTGAAAAGTTTTTGGGTAAAAAAAGTTTGGGTCAGTAAATTTGTATTCTTTGTTTATTTGAAAGAAATTAACACTTTTATTCACCAAGGATGTGTTAAATTGATAAAAAGTGATAGCAAAGACTTATATTGTTAGAAAAGATTCCTATTTTGAATAAATGCTGTTCTTTTTAACTTTTTATTCATAAAAGAATCCTGAAAAAATAATCACAGGTTCCAACGAAATATTAACTGTTTCCAACATTGATAATAAAAGTAATTAATCAGCATATTAGAATTATTTTTGAAGAATCACATGACACTAAAGACTGTAGAGTAATGTCTGATGAAAATTCAGCTTTGCATCACAGGAATAAATTAAATTTTAAAATATATTAAAATAAAATTAAAACCATTTTTTAAACTGTAATAATATTTAATATAATAAATGCAGCCTTCATGTGCATAAGATAATTCTTTAAAAACTTCTCAATATTACTGATCCCAAACTTTTGAGTGGCACTCTATATATAAATGTTTATGCATTTATAAAGCTTATATGTTTATAGCTAACAATGTCATACACTTTTTAAAATGAATTGTCCTAAAAATCTTATTTCTGATCACCAAAATCAGTGTTTGTACTACAGTTTGTACCCTATTTGTGGTGCAAGGCAACATGAGATAATTGACACGTTTCTGTGTTGTTTCCTCAGGACTAGAGGTGGGTTTGTGGCACTTAGCCCCATCTCCCCTCAAGATCTTTTCATGCAGCCGTTGGCCCAAGACAGCATGGAAGAGCGGGATGAATACCAACACCAGTATCACCTTCAGAGTATGGTAGGAGAAAAATACTAAATACCAAAATACACAAAGAAATACATCTCATCTCAGACATACGGGCACAGTATGCCTTGATATGTATTGCATGATGTGTTTTATTCATTATTTTACATATGTGCATGAAATACCTGACAGCTACTTTGTTTTGTGAAACAGCATTCACAATCTATTTAAAATTCTCAAACTGTATGTGAAATCAGGCTCATTGTCAGTGTTTCTCCCTGATACAAATGGTAACAGGGTCTGAATACCACACAGCCACACACTAATCCATTTGTAAAAGGTTTAAGAATAGAAAAGAGAAACAACATTTTCAGAGTCATATTTGAAATATGATTTGCAAAGCACAGACTGTAATTGGCAGCATCTGGTCAGTAAAACAAAGGTTTAATTTAAATTTCTGTTAGTTTGGTTGCTTAGTTTATATGTGGAGCTAAAGAAGTAGTCCAACACTTATGAAAATAATATTAAAACTGGGACACGTCAGAGACTGTGGGTAGCATGTGTGGGACAATTTCAATTTGGCCTGGTTTGACAGTTTGTTTATTCTGTACAGTCTGTACAGAACAGAAAGGACAAAAAAAATAAGCAGAATAACTGGGACAGTGGAATTATTAATTAAATATTTAATTTAACATGTAGATACAACAAGCTAAAAATCCTAAAAAACTGCAACTTTTGATATCTCCTAAAAATTTCTGCCAGTGGTTTGTCAGAATTTCCAAAGTGAGTAGGTTCATTTTTAAAAGCTGTTAAAAGCTAAGTTTACATGCATACACAGCATGTTTTTTTGGCTTAATATTTTGAAAGGTGACAGATATAATTACAACAGTCCATCCATTTTGACGTCTATTCACATTAAATATATATAAATGACTTACAATTATTATTTGAGGAATATGGAAGCACTTTTCCTCCGCATAAGAAAAAAAAATCATGCTTTGGTAAATCATAATTATGAGATTAAAAAATCACAGATAAGACAAATAGATAAAACGATTTACTATGACAAAAAATAATTTCTCATGTAACAAAAATGATTTATTAAAGCATGTATTAAGTTTGGAAATGCACTTCCATAGAGGCACTAGCAAACTTGCCATCTGATCGGATTGATGTCTAATCTATCTGCATGGACATCACCTCTCTGATTCACAGTCCTGCATGATGCTTCTACGTTTCCTGATTCATTTTCTCTTCACATTTGCAGCTTTATTGCCATCCTTTTATTTGCCTTCTGGCCTTGTAAAGGGAGAGATTTTAGAGAGTTGTTTATTAAGGTTTGGAAGAGTGTATTGATGTGGTTTCTCAAGGTTAGACTACTAGGTCCTGATAACTTCCAGCACTTATATAACCAGTGAGAAGTTATACACAAGCTTAGATGTCTTTCTGTGCTCTTATCTGTACTCTTATTTTCTACCCCTCCTGGTAGCTTTTTCTTTGCCTCTCTGCCATGAACTGTGATATAACACTAGATGTCTTCAGGGATTTTAAGTTGGTTTATGTTTGGAACTGTTTGTGCAAGAGCGCTTGTGTGTACGCCCAACATGTGTGGCTTCTGCTTTGAAACGTTCTATACTTCTTTTGAGTCTTTTGAGTTGCTTATGCGTATTGGCTATATGTTGTGCTTATGGTGATTCACTCTTTACTTTTACTCTGACATTTTTGGATCTCTTACCTTTCAATAAATTCTTGCTCCTAAAAAAGGAGTATTACATTAGCCAGGTTCTTCTGACTTCTGACTTCTCATAACCTTGCATTTCTATTCTATGTCCACTCCTAACGATAACACACTTGGTGCAATGATATTGCTCCCAAAAATGCTTATATAATGTTTATATAATGTTTATCTTCTTACCCCCAGGGCATCCAAGATGTTGGTGACTTTGTTTCTTCAGTAGAACACAAACAAAGATTTTTAACTCAAACTGTTGCAGTCTGTCAGTCATATAATGACAGTAAATGGGCTCCACGGCTTTGAGAGTCAAAAAAACATACACAGACAAAACCAAATTAAACCCTGCGGCTCGTGATGATACATTGAGGTCTTAAGACAACTGAACAGTATTGTGACGAAGAGCAAGCAACCATAACTTTCAGTCGATCAGGCTCAAAAATTGGGAGTCAGTGAAAAGTCAACACTCCCGGATGAGTTTGCGTAAGCAAGCGTAATCTTTTAGTTTTTTAATCGGTTAATGCGTCTTCTATGCCAGAGCATCACAGCTGTTGTGGATACACTCAGGCCAGTTGGACATTGCGGTGGATCAAAAATTATATAAATACTGTTCAGTTTCTTGCACAGACTGATTGTTTTGTGTCTTAAGACCTCAATGTATCGTCACCGGCCTAAGGATTTAATTTGGTTTTGTCTGTGTATGTTTTTTTGACCCTCCAAGCTGTGGAGCCCATTGACTGCCGTTACATGACTGACAGACTGCAACGGTTTGAGTTAAAAATCTTTGTTTGTGTTCTATTGAAGAAACAAAGTCACCTACATCTTAAATGCCCTGGGGGTAAGCAGATAAACATCAAATTTTCATTTTTGGGTGAACTATCCTTTTAAGGCCCGTTCACACCAGGAATGACAATGATAACTACAACTATAAAGTTCTAAATATATTTCTAAATTTAGGAGAATAGCAGAGTTCACACCACAATGATAAAGATGGTATAGAAAAACTATATTGCTGGAATCACTTTCAGAACTCAAATTTAAAGGGCTTGTACAGTTAAAATAGCAGAAGACTTTTTGGAGAAGCTGTGCACATCAAACAGAGTAACATAAAACCTAATGGGATAGTTCACACAAAAATAAAAATTTTGTCATTAATTACTGATTTTCATGTCGTACCAAACCTGTAAGATCTTCGTTCGTCTTCCGAACACATTGAGATATTTTTGATGAAATCCGAGAGTTTCTAACCCTAAATAGACAGCAGGGTTCTACCACATTTAAGTTAAAAAAAAGGTACCAACAACATCGACAAAATAGTCCATTTGACATTGGTGGTTTAACCATAATTTTATGAAGCTCTAGAATTTCATCAAAAATGTCTTTGTGTTCCAAAGACGAACAAAGGTCTTATGGGTTTGGAACGACATGAGGGTGAGTAATTAATGACAGAATTTTCATTTTTGGGTGAACTTTCTCTTTAAAACTACATCAGGTATCCAGCACTACTTTCAACAACATTGTCTTGCCTCCTTTGGAGTTGCAGTGAAAAAGACTGTTTTGTTTTTATTCCATTACATTGACTTTGTTAGCTAAATTCAATGTTAAATTAAAGCTGGAATACACTGCACAACTTTTAAAATCGAAACAGATTTTTTAAACAATAGGCATCATACACTTACTGACTTTGTAAACCTTGACAGAGGAAAACTGGCCATCATACACTACGCGACTGAGGATAATACACTAGCAGACTCTGAAGTAATTCCGATCAAAACAAACTCATGCAGAAACGTGTGCCTTGTTGCTAGAAGACGCATAACAAATGAAAACAATATGCAATATGCAAACATGTTTGATATCCTCCGACTGGATAGAATCTGTGACCATCAGTCACTATTCGATTTTCTATGGAATCTGTCAACTCAAATCTGCAGACTCGCTCTGATTTAGCACAACTAGTGTCAACTTCTCCAGACTGTAAATCGCTGGAAAAATGGGGCAAAAATCAAGTAGTGTATTCCAGGCTTTAGATAGATTACACTAGCTAGATTAATTGTTTAGATATGCTCGAAAAAAAGCATGATGAAGACATCTGCTGGTTACAGCCCTGTAAATGCAACAACAAAAACTGATACTGAAATTTTATGACCATGAATAAAATAAGCAAAACTCTCTTAGTGGAGTGACAGATTTTCTTCTCTCGTCTTTTTCACATGCAGGGTATATCTCATGTTTCTTCTTTAGTGTCTTTGCGAAACTTAAAGCAGCAGCAGGTCACTTACATCCACATATGTTAGTTTTAAAACTGGAATGTTGTGAAGAAATACTGCTGTGGATGCAAATATAGTTATCGATGTAGTTTTTATCACTCTTGGTGTGAACGGAGCTTTAAATCTGCTAAGTGTTGTTTTTTAAGCAAGGACTGAATGTCTTTCCCTCCTCCCCGTTTTTTCTCTTTCTAACTGCGTAGGTGCCAGAGCACAAAGAATATTGCAGTGTGCTGTGCCCCACTAGCATGCAGTCTGATCCTCTGCAAGTGCCAGGGAGAGGCGTCTCTATCCGAGCCTCTTCCATGCCTCGCCTGGCGGTAGAGCCACAGGTACCACCTGTGTTCGCTTAGCTTAGCGATATCTAGCTGCTCTGTCTAAATCTGCTTTGTGGTTATCGTCAGCGTTGGTGTTGATCCCCAAGATGGAATAGAAGCAGTGGGTAGAAAAGTGTGGTTTGTGATTTGGTGGAAATGTAATGTCTAACCCTGCTGGAAAATCTAACTAAAACCAGCTTCTGATTAAGTTTGCTGACCTGTTTATGAAAGGATCCCTTTGAAAATATTAATGTGGAATTACAGTGTTTAACTTATACATTTTGACAAAGCTTCAAATATATACACTACTAGTTAAAAGTTTTTGAACAGTAAGATTTTAAGATTTTTAAGATTTTTAAGTCTCTTCTGCCCACCAAGCCTGCATTTATTTGATCCACAGTACATCAAAAAGAGTACTTTTAAAAAAATATTTTTACAATTTAAAATAACTGTTTTCTATTTGAATATATTTTAAAATGTAATTTATTCCTGTGGTCAAAGCTGAATTTCCAGCATCATTACTCGGCATCATTACTGACAGTCTTAAGTGTCGCATGATCCTTCAGAAATCATTCTAATATTCTGATTTGCTGTTCAAGAAACTTTTTTTTTATGATTATTTTGATCAGTATTTAAAACAGTTGAGTATATTTTCTTCAGGATTCTTTTATGAATAGATCCAAAAGATAAAAAAAAAAAATTGGCATTTATCTGAAATAAAAAGCTTTTGTAACATTATACACTATACCATTCAGAGGCTTAGAGTCAGTATAATTTTTTTGGGGAAAGAAATTATAGAAATTAATACTTTAATTTAGCATGGATGCTTTAAATTGATCAAAAGTTATGATAAAGAGATTTATAATATTTTATAAAATTTATAATTCTATTTCAAATAAATGCTGTTCTTCTGAATGTGTTCTTCCTATTCATCAAAAAAAAAACTGAAAAAATTCTACTCAGCTATTTTCAACATAATAATAATAATAATAATAATAATAATAAATGTTTTTTGAGCAGTAAATCAGAATATTAGAATGATTTCTGAAGGATCATGTGACTGGAGTAATACATTATATTTTAAAATATATTCAAACAGAAAATAGTTCATTTAAATAGTAAAAATATAAAATTTTACTGTTCTTGCTGTACTTTGGATCAAATAAATGCAGGCTTAGTGAGCAGAAGAGACTTATTTAAAAAATAATTAAAAATCTTAGCTTAAATATATATATAATTTTTATATAAATATAAAAGTCATATACATATTGATATAATACTAGTATATGAAATCATTATTAATATTATATATGATTTAATTAGGGTAAAATATTTTAAATGGATGATCAACTAGTGTGCCCAAAGTCAACTTATTTAGAACTGGTGGATTTTGTTTAATTTTGTAGGGGCCTATGGTGTAACTAACTACCATAAACAAACCATCTTAACCAGCTTGACCAATTTATTTTTTGCCAGCAGGGAATGTAAGGAGGTGGTGGTTGCCCTTGTTAGTTTAGTTTAGAAACGTTTTTAATGTATAGAAACTCATTTCATTTACATTGTTTAGTGTAATGTCACTTGTTCGGTTTCAAAGAGAGAGTGTATAAATCTTACAGCATAACATGAATTTCTTTCATCTTTGTCTGTTTCTCTGTTGTTTGTTGATGCATGTGTGCTCTTGTGGTTCGTATGTGTGTTTGTTCTCTGTTTTGTCCATGTACAGCAGGTGTCTTCAGAGAGTAAACTGATGAAGCGCTCATTCTCCACAATCGGTGATCAGTGTGTGAATGGTGACTGGCAGGAAGAGTTTTCACTGGAGAGGGTGAGCCCAGACCGACTGGAAAGACCCAGGCAAAGAAGCTTCAGAGGTAAGTTCGCAATAGTCTCAGCCTCAGACGTCATGCCCACAGACCATTGGCTCAACGTCTGATACATATGGCACACAAAATTAGAAACACGTCGAGTTTTCACGTGCCTAAACTCTCTTATTTACACACCTGATTCAGATCATCAGCTCATCAGATGAGAGCTCCATAAATTGAGTGTGTCAGATAAGAGAGGTACAAAACATGTGCAGAGCAGTGGGTCCCCAGGACCAGGATTGATATCAGACATGTGCATGTGCTTTGTGAAGATGCCCAGGCCATGGCCACATTTATGTGTCAGTTTTTGTGTCTGCACTTGTCTTAACATGTGCTTATGTTTGTGCATGTGCAGCTGTCAGGTCAAACCTGCGGGAGCCAGTTGACAAAGAGAGAGGACGGTCTAAAGAGCGAAGACACCTGCTGTCTCCAGACTTGTCTCGCTGCAACTCAGAAGAAAGGAGTCAGTCCCAAGAGAGACGCCACTCTCGATCACCTAGTGAGAGCAGGAAGCACACGACCCTCAGACAGGTGAGGACACAAACACATGTGCATACTCTATGATCTGGCAGAACATTTAGTGTTTGCTATGGTAATTTGAAAAAGCTCTTATTCCTAAATATTACACTTTGGCACATACTCATCCCACATCAATTGTGCTGCTCATACCTCAAATTACAGTTCTATTTTATGAGAGGTAAGCCATTCGTTTGTTTAAGTGATTGGACTTAAATGGCCAAAAAAATCCCATGGACTTACAGTATCATTCAAAAGTTTAGAGATAGAATATATTTACTCAACAAGATTAATTAAATTGATCAAAGTGATGCTAAAAACATGTTACAATGTTACAAAAGATTTCTATGTCAAATAAATGCTGTTCTGTTAAACTTTCATGTAAATGAATCATGAAATTTCTTAATGATTCCCACAAAAAATATTTGGGATAGTTCACCCAAAAATAAAAAGTCCAATAAAGTGCATCCATCATAAAAAGTACTCCACACAGCTTCAGAGGATTAATAAAGGTCTTCTGAAGTGAATCAATGCGTTTGTATAAGAGTTAAGGTTTGCCTAATATTAAGCTTCTGCTAACTGTGGTATGCACGTTTACAAGAGAGTGGCATTCCAGCAGATGACATAGACCAATTCAGTATTTGCAAAGTGTGATGATGTTTTTTTGTAGGCGGAGCTTATCTGGTTGCAAAAAAAATATGTTTTTTAGGTAGCAGTCTATAGAGCCATGGAATAAAAGAATAAAAAAGGTCAATTTAAGTTTGAGCGTGTTGAGCTCCAGGTTGTTATGACTGCACCAGACAGCCAGCTCTTTAACCTCCTGTCTGTAAGCATACTCATCACCGTCCTGAATGAGGCCGATAAGTGTGGTGTCGTCTGCAAACTTCAGGAGCTTGACAGAGGGGTCTTTAGAGGTACAGTCATTAGTATACAGGGAGAAGAGCAGTGGGGAGAGGACACAACCCTAAGGGGCACCAGTGCTGATAGTACGGGTGCTGGATGAGAATTTTCCCAGCCTCACTAGCTGCTGTCTGTCTGTCAAGAAGCTGGTGATCCACTGACAGAGAGCGGTGGGCACAGAGAGCTGAGTTAGTTTGGGCAGGAGGAGGTTTGGGATGATAGTGTTGAAGGCTGAACTGAAGTCCACAAACAGGATCCTCACATAAGTCCCTGATTTATCCAGATGCTGCATGATGAAATGAAGACCCATGTTCACTGCATCATCTACAGACCTGTTTGCTTGATAAGCAAACTGCAGGAGGTCCAGTAAGGGTCCGGTGATGTCCTTCAGATAAGCCAGAACCAGTTTTTCAAACAGCTTCATGATGACAGATGTTAGCGCCATAGGTCTGTAGTCGTTAAGTCCTGTTATTTTGGGTTTCTTTGGAATAGGGATGATTGTCGAACGTTTGAAGGAGGTGGGGACTTCACACAACCCCAGAGATCTATTGAGAAGATGGGGGCCAGCTGATCAGCACTGGTTTTCAGACAGGCTGGTGTCACACCGTCAGGGCCTGGTGCCTTCCTTCTTTTGTTCTCTGTGAATATTATGTAGGCCTATTGTTTAAATCAAAGTTGAGTAATCATAGCAGTTTCATCCATAGTCTGTCTGTTTAAACCTCAGCATTTAACTTTAAATAGCATCTTTGATGACAGTATTCTATAAAAAAATTATTTGCATTTCGATTCTGGCATCAAAAGGCTTATTTCATGCATTTTACCCATTTCCCTCCACTTGTTACCAACACTCAGCTGCAAGTGACGTCTACTACGAACTGGTGTATAGGATGTAGGTGTAAGCTTTGGTGAGAATATGCTAGTCTCACAAAAACCAAATTTTGTTTACAGCAAAGGAAAACCAGTGTCCTCCTGGCTTTCATAAAAAAAAATTCTTTACAAATTCTCATTTTGTTCTTCTAATTTGTGACCTACATCCTCCCTCATCTGCTAGATTGCCACTCTATTGTGTATGGGTGTACGGCAATTAGCAGAAGTGAGAGATTATTAAGTTATAAATATGTATATTTTTCTTACACAAATGCTTTGATTCACTTCAGAAGGCATTTATTAACCCGTAGAGCCATGTGGAGTACTTTTTTGATGAATGATTGCACTTTATCGGACTTCTAAATTTCAACACTCATTCACTGCCATTATAAAGCTTGGAAGAACCAGGACATTTTTCAATATAACTCTGAATATATTTGTCTGAAAGAAGAAAGTCATATATAAAATTATTTCAGACAGTGTCATGTGACACTGAAGACTGGAAAATGGCTTCTGAAAATTCAACTGTGCCATCATAGAAATAAATTACATTTTAAAATGTATTCAAATAGAAATTGTAATAATGTTTCACAATATTACTGTTTTTAATTAATCTGTAAATAAATGTAGCTTTGGTGAGCATAACACACTTCACTCAAAAAACTTAAACTTTAAAATTAATAAACTTAAATAACGTAATAAATCAAACTTTTTAACAGTATGCACGGTAAAGGACATACCTTCTAATTATGAATTTATTTCTTCCCTCCCACACCTCATTGGTTTCTCTCTCTTTATTTACTCAAAATCCTTTACCCCATCTCTTCATATCCCAATAGGGAAATACTTCAGGCAGCCCAATTCCCTCCACTTCTGATTCAGGGACGCCTCGAGGGCGCCGCCAACTCCCACAGACACCTTCTCGGCCTAGGCCTCACATCTCCTACTCTCCATTAGTGTGTCGCGCCAATCCCACACAAGGGGAGGCTCGGTCACAGCCGCAGCCAGCAGAAGAAGGGGAGGAGCCATCCGGTACTGGGCCAGGCACCGCCATGGCCCACTCCACCCCTCACCGTTACATCTCAGAGCCATACCTGACACTGCAGGAGGACGTAAACAGTCCAGACTCAAGTGGTTTAGAGGAGACTCTCACTTTCGAGGCTGCCATGGCTACCAGCCTGGGCCGCTCCAACACCATTAGCTCGGCTCCACAACTACGTCACACCTGGCAGGTGCCTAACGGACATTTCCGTAAACGCTTAGCACAAGCCACGTCGGGAACATCAGGCTGCGAGCTTCTCAGTGACACAGATGAGGATGACCGGTGTTAGATTGATGCCTCTGAACTTTGTGCCTCGATCTACAGAAAAAAAATATGCCTGTGTGTGTTTAATTGTGTGTTTGTGAATGTGGAGTCTGATCAGAGATGTTTAATCATCTCAGAAGAACCATACTAAAGATCTGAAGATCACAAACTGCAGCAAACATGCTTAAATGATCTACAGTTCCACTGAGGGTTGAAGATCGGGTTTGTGCCCTTACACTTTCTCTGAACCGCTGGCTAATGCAGATACATCCAAATGCATCATCAGGATTTGGGTCTTGCCCGAACGCACTCAGGTTTTCAAACCTGCCTCCAAATATAGAGATGTCCCATCAGCAGAAAATCTGTATTCTGCCGATAAGGTTCATATACAGTGTTTACATGGTCCTTTCCTGGCATAATATACAGCAGTGTGGATGCCACTTGTTTTTGATTTTCAGATGCTGATGGGCAGATAACAGATGCGTATTGGGGGCTTTGACATCCTGATTGTTCTGCAACCTGTGTCGGTGGTTTATTTAGGAGGTACACACAAGCATACGCTGTAATACACACACTCAGAATGCAGGCCGTGATGTTCAGTCTGTCCATGACGAGAGGTAAATACCCCTTTAACTACATATCGTAATAATGACTGACATTCCGTGAAGGTAACAGGGCCTGATAAATAGTGCATGACATTAATGCAAGTGGATCCAGGTGACATCCTGGCCTTTAACAATGGAGTCTATATGGAGGACTCATGTATCGTATGTAAATATTATAAATCCAGTATATGTACTGAGAAGTTTCCAAGCCATGTTTTCTGTAAAGAACTTAAATTGTCTTAAAGATGTTATCTTTTGTGACAAGATGACCAATCCCTGTCCTTTCTATTTGTAATGCAAACTATTTGAAATGGTTATGGTTCACATACGCCATGTTATGTTTTATTAGACTCATCATCTCATTCATTTCTAGCTGATTTTTTCTTGGCCCTTAAGAAAATTTCTAATAAGTCTCTCTTTGGGTGAATCTCACAAAGCCTGTCAGGGTCATTATTTCACCACAAAGTCAAGAGGATATAATAAGCTATTATATTTTGCAGAAATAAAATGAAGCATACATTATGCAAACAACCATTATGATTTTTTGCATTGCCACACAGAACTTTTTACTTGTGCAGTGAATACAATACAAAAGTAAAATTCGTTGCAAACATATGAGTCTTGTGAGAATATGATTAATACTATATAATTCTGGATGCATTGCAGTCATGACAATTTACGTAATTGCCATTATAATAATGTCACAATGCAAATAATCTTAATGGTACAAAAATAGGGATTCTTGCTTCCTATGCAAATTATAATTTCAAAGCAGCAGCAACAACTACAACAACAACAAAAAGGGTAAGATATGACCTGTACATGTTTTACTGTGATTCACCCCTTTAGCTCTAATAATAGAATGGGAAAGCAATTACAATGAGTGTTTGTTGCCTTTGGGTTCATTTGTAATGTTTATTGTAAATTTCCGTTTGGCTTAGAAACTGAATGACACCAGTAGTTTAAATCAATAAGAAGCATCACCTCCTTCATAGGTTCTAGGCCTAGCAGAGAAGCTGCTCTACTGAATGCTTTTGCAATTCAAAATATACGTTTAGCCTGAATAAGGTGAGCTGGAATTGAAACGTAGCTGTAGGAAATGGGCGTAACGTGTAATATTAGTCCTTTTGAGTATTGTAGCAGAAGTATGGAACCAATGTTATTGGTCAGCCAACATGCCTCGTCAGACTGGTCTCCTCTTTCGATTCCACACAAACAATACAATGGATTTTTAAATGAATAAACATCTTTGGTTAGTTTCTGTATATGCAGCATCTTCTTAAAAACATTTTAAAATCAGTTGCCCCTCAAGAGAATTTCTGTATCATGTGTTGTGTTGTAATTTGTTTTTCTTGACATGTTCCTGAATGTGAATAGAGAGTATTTGGTACTTGTTCTTCATGGCCTGCTGGGGGTCGCTGCCTTGTGAATTATATGAAATAAAAAAAGATTCCCATTGCAGCTGAGTCTCTGATTCCTAAATCTTATGGTTGTTGTTCTGTGTGATTTGTTTTACAGTTTAAACTTGATGCTGTGCCATGTGTGAGTGGTTAGAGTGGATTCTGTGATCTAGCATACTGTTTTCAGTCAGCTCTGAGGGTGTTGAAAACTATTTCTTCTCTCCTATACGGCTCTATTGGCAGTATCACGGTTATTTATAAACTCTATTTCAAACTGTGAGATTCTCTATAGCGCTTCAGCAGTGTGTTGTTGATGATGATTTACTGCTGCTGTCTATATTTGGCCTGTCCCACTTTCCTGAAAGCCCAACCATCTGTTTTTCTATAAAAACAAAAAGTGAGAATGCCCACGAATGTACTAAGTATATAGCATTAGACTGTAAGGATCATTTTAGAATCATTTCTGAGGAAAAAAGATTCTTGTGATCCCACAAGAGATGGGTAGGTAGTCAAACAAAAGGATGGATGGACAGATAGATGAATGGACTGATATACATATAGCTAGATGGTAGATAAATGGGTAGATGTGTAGTTAGATATAGTAGTAGATTTATGGGTGGGTAGATAGATAGATAGATAGATAGATAGATAGATAGATAGATAGATAGATAGATAGATAGATAGATGACATGAGTAGATTGGTAGACATGGGTAGACATTTGGGAGATATATAAGCAGATTTGTGGGTAGACAGATATATCAGCAGACATGAGTAGAAGGGTAGACAAATGGGTAGATGTATAGGCAGACATGGGTAGATATGTGGGTAGATGGGTAGATATATGAGCAGATTTGTGGGTAGATAGATATATCAGCAGACATGAGTAGATTGGTAGACATATGGGTAGACATTTGGGAGACATGGGTAGACATTTGGGAAACATGGGTAGACATTTGGGAAACGTGGGTAGATGTATGGGCAGAAGGACAGATATAAAGGTACATGAGTAGACATGGATATATATAGGCAGACGTGGGTATATATATGGGTAGACATATGGATAGATAGATAGATAGATAGATAGATAGATAGATAGATAGATAGATAGATAGATAGATAGATAGATCAGCAGACATGAGTAGATTGGTAGACATATGGGTAGACATTTGCGAAACATGGGTAGACATGGGTAGATGTATGGGCATAAAGGTAGATGGGTAGACATGGATATATATTGGCAGACGTGGGTAGATATATGGGTAGACGTGAATAGATAGATAGATAGATAGATAGATAGACAGACAGACAGACAGACAGACAGATAGATAGATAGATAGATAGATAGATAGATAGATAGATAGATAGATAGATAGATAGATAGATAGATAGATAGATAGATAGATAGATAGATAGATAGATAGATAGACCTGAGTAGATATATGGACATATAGATATGAGCACATTTGTGGGTAGATAGATATATCAGCAGACATGAGTAGATTGGTTATATTGGTAGATTGGATATATAGGCAAACGTGGATATATATATATATATGGGTAGACATATGGATAGATGGGTAGACGTGGATAGATAGATAGATAGATAGATAGATAGATAGATGAGTAGATTAGTAGACATATGGGTAGACATTAGGGAGATATATTAGCAGATTTGTGGGTAGATAGATATATCAGCAGACATGAATAGATTGGTAAACATATGGGTAGCCATTTGAGAGACATATGGGTAGACATTTGGGAAACATGGGTAGATGTATGGGCAGAAGGACAGATATAAAGGTAGATGGGTAGACATAAATATATATAGGCAGACGTGAGTAGATATATAGGTAGACACATGAGTAAATATATGGGTGGATAGCTGAGATTTGTGTATATATATATAGGTAGACTTGGGTAGATGGTTAGGTATGAGTAGATCTGTGGGTAGACAGATATATGGGTAGACATATGGGTAGATATAAGAGTAGATTTGTGGGTAGATAGATATGACCAGACATGGGTAGATGGGTAGACATATGCATATATACTGTATATGGATAGACATGTTATACATGGGCAGATATATGGCTATGTGCATGAGTAGAGATGGGTAGATTTGTAGGTAGATATATGGGTAGACATGGGTAGCCATATGGTAGAAGGGTAGGTATAAGGGTAGATGGGTAGACATACGGGTAGACATAAGGGTGGATGGGTAGAAATTCGGATAGACATGGCTAGATATTTGAGTAGGCATATGGGTAGACATGAGTAGATGAGTAGGTATATGTGGTAGATAAATACATGAGATGATTTATGGGCAAATAAATATATGGGTAGATGGTAGATATGAGGGCACATTTACAGATAGATAGATTTTTTTATTTTTTTATTTATTATTATTGTTACACATATTTTAATCATTTTCCTTTAATTTCCACTGTCCCTTCATTCCTTCACTGACATTTCAATAAGAGATGAATAATGCTAGCCTACTGCAACAGTACATAAAAACAGTTTTGAATCTAAACTGTTACTTACTCAGCTGACCTCCCTGCTTGTAGGTGGAGAAAGACTCCGAGATCAGATGAAAATATTGAGCCAGAGTCCATATAGACATACCACACTGGCAGGTGAAGCGTTCTGCCTTTCATGCTCATGAGTGAGTGAAGCCAAGATCGCTGTATAGAGCTGAACCTGTTCCAGGTGCTGCCAATCTGGCTGTTACATCAGGTCAGCATATGTGAGGGAGCTGAGGCGAGACGGACCATCTGCCGTTGGTCGAAACGAATACATCCATCAGTCAACCATTTGTTTGTATACAGGAGCTGACACATTTTAAAAAGGGACAACATCATGGTTGGCAGTTTCTTTTTCCCACAACAAAAAATGTAAGATGGCAACGGAAGCAGGTTACATTCAAGCTTCACAGTCTTTTTGTGTAATCAGTCTTTTGAAACACATGCAAACTGTATTTGTTTGGATTTGACATGAAAGTTAGACTTTTCCGTCGGACACTTTCTTTGACTGAATGTACTTGTCAGGTCTGTGGTAAACCTAACATTAGTCTGTGAGCTGAAGCTAGGTGGGGAAAACATCACTCACTATGTATACAACAGCAGAACTTCATGATTCATCACCCATCTAAAAGTGATCTTCTGTACTCATGAAGACTGATGAAGTGCCTCTGCTATATTTAGTGAAAGGTAGTGTGTTATTTGTACTAATCAAATGCTCACAGCAGCAATATAAGATTTCTGTCTGAATGTGCTTGAGTGTATGCGCATTGGGATTTGTGTGTGTGTGTTCCAGGTTCTCTGATGAGCTAACAGTTTATCCATGCAGATCACTTTCATTACCACCTGAATCTGCTGATATGTATGAGATACAAAGACACACTCAATTATTTATTACCATCCCAGACAAGAAATTGAATGCCATAATTCATAGCACCATAATTCATAGAACTAATTCATATGTACCATTGTTATTGGCATGTATATGTAAAGGAGAATTAACGATGGCTCCACTATTATTTTATTTTATTTTATTTTATTTTAAATGTGCCTTTCTCAGGACAAATAATGATGGCACCATTATTTTTCATTTTATGCTATTTTATTTATTTTATTTATTTTTTAAACGGTGCTTTTCTCAAAAAAACAAGCATTATTTATTTAATTTTTTTATCTGATTTGATTTAGGGCACTTTTCTCAGGACAAATAATTATGGCACCACTATTTTCATTTTATGTTACTTAATTTAATTTAATTTAATTTTTAAAAGCACTTTTCTTGAACATAAAGCACTACAGGATTTTATTTTACTTTATTTTATATTTTAAATGTGCTTTTCTCAGGACAAATAATGATGGAACCGCTATTTCTCATTTTATGTTATTTATGTGCTTTTCTCAAAAATAAAGAACTTTTATTTTGTTTTATTTAATTTTTTTTAACTGTGCTTTTCTGAGGACAAATAATCATGGAACCGCTATTTCTCATTTTATGTTATTTTATTTAGGTGCTTTTCTTAAAAATAAAGCACTTTTATTTTATTTTATTTTATTTTAACTGTGCTTTTCTCAGGACAAATAATGATGGAACCGCTATTTCTCATTTTATGTTATTTTATTCAGGTGCTTTTCTCAAAAATAAAGCACTTTTATTTTATTTTATTTTATTTTATTTATTTTATTTTGTTTTATTTTAAATGTGCTTTTCTCAGGACAAATAATGATGGAACCGCTATTTCTCCTTTTATGTTATTTTATTCAGGTGCTTTTCTCAAAAATAAAGCACTTTATTTTATTTTATTTTATTTTATTTTATTTTATTTTATTTTATTTTATTTTATTTTATTTTATTTTATTTTATTTTGAATGTGCTTTTCTCAGGACAAATAATGATGGAACCGCTATTTCTCATTTTATGTTATTTTATTTAGGAGCTTTTCTCAAAAATAAAGCACTTTATTTTATTTATTTTATTTTATTTTATTTTATTTTATTTTATTTTATTTTATTTTATTTTATTTTATTTATTTTATTTTATTTTATTTTATTTTATTTTGAATGTGCTTTTCTCAGGACAAATAATGATGGAACCGCTATTTCTCATTTTATGTTATTTTATTTAGGAGCTTTTCTCAAAAATAAAGCACTTATTTTATTTTATTTTATTTTATTTTATTTTATTTTGCACTCAAACCCAAAGTGCTTCAACACAGTATTGATAAGATCATAAAAAATACAAGACATGCAGAAAAAAATTATTGTTGCTATTATTGTTATTTTAATTTTTTTTATTGTTTGTTTGTTTATGCTGTATCCCATAATAGCACTATTGTGTCACAAAATAACATGGAAAGAGTTTTTTTTTTTTTTATTTGCTTAATTTTATTTTGCATTCCTTTTTGCTACTGAGTTTTTTATGTTTTTAACAACCCACTTAAAATCACATTTGCATTAGTGTTCATTAAATATTTCCACTGGAAAGCCCTCTCAGCGTGGAGTTAATTAGAAGTGACATTTGCAACAGCTATATTAACCAAAATGTGTAATGATATTAACTGAAATTCAGGTCAGCATTTAAACTCTCCGCTTATCCAACATTTCTCTAGAGATATGAAAATTGCTTTTAAAACCAGATAATTGTGTTCATACTTTCAGTGGTGTGGCCTCTGAACAGGACCTGACTGAATCACAGATTGTCTTCCAATAGACCCTTATACCGCTGGGAGGAGCAGCGTGGCCATGCCTCACACCCTTTACCGTAAGTTAGACACTCCTCTAAACACCTTGTCACATTCCACACTGCGGTCATATGTGAACAGAACACACACATATGCTTTCTAGACCAATGCTTGGGGTGAATATGACTCACTGTGCACAGTAACGTTTAAATATTTGATTGGCCGTGAGCTCATGCTTTAGATCTAACAGAACTAAAAAGTAAGTCACTAAGAATATTAGAAACATTTACAGATAATTTACTCACCCCCTTGTCATCCAAGCCGTTCATGTCTTTCACTCTTCAGTCTTAAAGAAGATTATATTTTTTGAGAAAAACATTTTAGGATTTCTCTCCATAAAGTGGACTTCTATGGTGCCTGCGAGTTAGAACTTCCAAAATGCAGTTTAAATGCAGCTTCAAAGGCCTCTAAATGATCCCAACTGAGAAAGGAGGTTTATATCTAGCGAAACGATTGGTTATTTTCTAAAATAATTTAAATGTATATACTTTTTAACCTTAAATGCTTGTCTTGTCTAGCTCTGCGTGAACTCTGTGTATTCCTGTTCAAGACAGAGCTAGACAAGACAAGCATATGAGGTTAAAAAGTGTATAAATTGTTGTTTTTTTGTTGTTTTTTTTAGAAAACAACCGATTGCTTCGCTAGATAAAACCCCTCTTCCTCGGCTGCGATTTTAAAATTAGATGGGAGTTTTTCGTCATACCCTAACTGTTTTGAACCAGAATACACAGAGTTCATGCAGAGCTAGACAAGACAAGCGTTTGAGGTTAAAAAGTATATAAATTTTCTATAACTAATCGTTTCACTAGAAAAGACCCTTTTTTCTTGGCTGTGATTTTAAAGTTGGAGGAGAACATTAGATTGGAGTTTTTCAACATACCTTAACTGTTTTGAACCAGAAAACACAGAGTTTACACAGAGCTGGACAAGACAAGCATTTGAGGTTAAAGAGTATATAAATTGTCTTTTTTTTTTTTTTAAGAAAATAACCAATTGTTTCGCTAGATAAGACCCTTCTTCCTCGACTGCGTTTTTTTAAGGTTGGAGGAGAAAATTAGATGGGAGTTTTTCAACATACCCTAACTGTTATGAACCGGATACACAGAGTTCACATAGAGCTAGACAAGACAAGCATTTGAGGTTAAAAAGCATATAATTTGTCAATATTTTTTAGAAAATAACCAATTATTTCGTTAGATAAGACCCTTCTTCCTCGGCTGCGATTTTGAAGTTGGAGAAGAAAATGAGATGGGAGTTTTTCGACATACCCTAATTTGAACCAGAATACACAGAGTTCACACAGAGCTAGACAACTGCCAATTTTTTTTACAAAATAACCAATCGTTCCACTAGATAAGACCCTTCTTTCTAGGGTGCGATTTAAAGGTGAGGGAGAAAATTATATGGGAGTTTTTCAACATACCCTAACTGTTTTGAACCAGAATACACAGAGCTAGACAAGACAAGCATTTGAGGTTAAAAACTATATAAATTGTAATTTTTTTTGGAAAATAACCAATCGTTTCGCTAGATAAGACCCTTCTTCCTCGGCTGTGATTTTTAAAGTTGGAGGAGAAAATGAGATGGGAGTTTTTCGACATACCCCAACTTGAACCAGAATACACAGAGTTCACACAGAGCTAGACAAGACAAGCATTTGAGGTTAAAAAGTATATTAACTGTCAATTTTTTTTTTTTTTAGAAAATAACCAGTCGTTCGGCTAGATAACACCCTTCTTCCTCGGCTGCGATTTTAAAGTTGGAGAAGAAAATGAGATGGGAGTTTTTCGACATACCCTAATTTGAACCAGAATACACAGAGTTCACACAGAGCTAGACAATTGCCAATTTTTTTACAAAATAACCAATCGTTCCACTAGATAAGACCCTTCTTTCTAGGGTGCGATTTAAAGGTGAGGGAGAAAATTATATGGGAGTTTTTCAACATACCCTAACTGTTTTGAACCAGAATACACAGAGCTAGACAAGACAAGCATTTGAGGTTAAAAACTATATAAATTGTAATTTTTTTTGGAAAATAACCAATCGTTTCGCTAGATAAGACCCTTCTTCCTCGGCTGTGATTTTTAAAGTTGGAGGAGAAAATGAGATGGGAGTTTTTCGACATACCCCAACTTGAACCAGAATACACAGAGTTCACACAGAGCTAGACAAGACAAGCATTTGAGGTTAAAAAGTATATTAACTGTCAATTTTTTTTTTTTTTAGAAAATAACCAGTCGTTCGGCTAGATAACACCCTTCTTCCTCGGCTGCGATTTTAAAGTTGGAGAAGAAAATGAGATGGGAGTTTTTCGACATACCCTAATTTGAACCAGAATACACAGAGTTCACACAGAGCTAGACAATTGCCAATTTTTTTACAAAATAACCAATCGTTCCACTAGATAAGACCCTTCTTTCTAGGGTGCGATTTAAAGGTGAGGGAGAAAATTATATGGGAGTTTTTCAACATACCCTAACTGTTTTGAACCAGAATACACAGAGCTAGACAAGACAAGCATTTGAGGTTAAAAACTATATAAATTGTAATTTTTTTTGGAAAATAACCAATCGTTTCGCTAGATAAGACCCTTCTTCCTCGGCTGTGATTTTTAAAGTTGGAGGAGAAAATGAGATGGGAGTTTTTCGACATACCCTAACTTGAACCAGAATACACAGAGTTCACACAGAGCTAGACAAGACAAGCATTTGAGGTTAAAAAGTATATTAACTGTCAATTTTTTTTTTTTTTTAGAAAATAACCAGTCGTTTGGCTAGATAACACCCTTCTTCCTCGGCTGCGATTTTGAAGTTGGAGAAGAAAATGAGATGGGAGTTTTTCGACATACCCTAATTTGAACCAGAATACACAGAGTTCACACAGAGCTAGACAATTGCCAATTTTTTTACAAAATAACCAATCGTTCCACTAGATAAGACCCTTCTTTCTAGGGTGCGATTTAAAGGTGAGGGAGAAAATTATATGGGACTTTTTCAACATACCCTAACTGTTTTGAACCAGAATACACAGAGCTAGACAAGACAAGCATTTGAGGTTAAAAAGTATATAAATTGTCAATTTTTTTGGAAAATAACCAATCGTTTCGCTAGATAAGACCCTTCTTCCTCGGCTGTGATTTTTAAAGTTGGCGGAGAAAATGAGATGGGAGTTTTTCAACATACCCTAACTGTCACGAACCTCAATACACAGAGTTCACGCAGAGCTAGACAAGACAAGGATTTGAGGTTAAAAAGTATATTAATTTTCTTTTTTTCTTTTTAGAAAATAACCAATCGTTTCGCTAGATAAGAACCTTCTTGGCTGGGATTGTTTAGAGCCTTTTGAAGCTGCATTTAAACTGCATTTTGGAATTTTGATTGTGGCTTTTAATCTGCTATTCATTTGCTGTAAAGTACACTATCAAGCAGTGCATCAGGACCCAGATTTGACTTTAGACATCAAGTGGCAACCTAACTTTGCCCCTGTTGCGCTTCCTTACGTTTGGTTACTGTGGGAGGTGTCCAAATGGCCCCTCTTCATCAGGGTCATAGTGAGGGCCTCTAGCATTTCCTCCAGTCACTATAATGGAATCCACAGTGTGTATGGCACAGCCCATCTCTGGCAACTCTCCAGGTACATTTCTGTTTTAGTGGCCTTCAGAGTTCAAAGACTGACCATACCTCCTTCTGAAGCGCTCACAGATAGGCCTGCCTCTCTGAAGCCATGCCGGACTCTGAAACTCTGCTCAAACTTCTCTGCTGTGTAGTAAGTGTCTCCATTTATTCTTATACATAACAAATGCTTAAAGCTAATTTTAATTTGTTGGTTTGCAGATCTTGTTTTTATCATTTGTAGCAACAATTGTTTTATTCTGAGTATGATTTATGCATTGAAACAGATTAATATTACGTTTTTGGTGCTTCTGTCTCAGCATCTCCATCTGTGTTTTGATGTGTTTTGAGCACGGTGTGCATTCTGAGTGTTCAGAAGGCCTGAGGCCTTTGACTTGAGCATGCTGAGGACAGCAAGAGGCTTCACAAACCCAAGCTAAACCTCAGAAATTCAACAGAATGTCACACTCTTGCCAGTCTTTCTTTTTTAGTCTGAATTCAATGTATCTATTAATTCACAAAAACATACTTCAAAAGTTTGGAGTGAGTAAGATTGCTCCCCAAGCCTGCATTTATTTAAAACAGTAAAATTCTGAAATATTTTTACTATTTAAAATAACTGTTTTCTATTTGAATGTATTTTAAAATGTAATTATGTTGGCTTGGAGAAGCCAACATATTGTTATGCTATTTAAACTTATTATTATGTTGGCTTGGAGAGCCAACATACTGTTATGCTATTTAAACTTATTATTATTATTATTATTATGTTGGCTTGGAGAAGCCAACATATTGTTATGCTATTTAAACTTATTATTATTATGTTGGCTTGGAGAAGCCAACATATTGTTATGCTATTTAAACTTATTATTATTATTATTATTATTATTATTATTATGTTGGCTTGGAGAAGCCAACATATTGTTATGCTATTTAAACTTATTATTATTATTATTATTATTATTATTATTAAACTTCTTCTGAGACTAAAATTCTATACGCTACTCCTCCTAGAGCTTTAAGGCTACAAGCCCCAAATTCGGCGGAGCCCTGGGCCCTGGTCACCAAAGTGTTGCTATATCTTTTTGGAATGATCAGACTTACAGTTGATTTAATATTAATTTTTTTACATTAAAAATTTCTATGGGATTTCAATGGGCTGAGAAAAAATGCGCCATCTAAAGGCGCAATACCTCTCCACTGAAGAGGCGGGACTCAACCTCTTACTTACAGTCACTCTGAAATCGGTGGAAATACAAATAAATACCGCTTTTTAAAATTTAAATATTACAGCGATTTAACTCTAAATACCCATTAGAACACATCAACAGCTAAATTCAGTGGTTTGAGAGCAGTTCTTGTAAAAGGAAAGCTTGCACCCTTCAGCGAGTATACAAGCCGTCAGCACGAACTCTCTCTGTATGTGCTCATAAACAAAATAATTTGCACGAATTAGAACGCCTTTAAAATTAATATATTTCAGCGATTTATTTGTAAATACCCATTAGAACACATCAACAAATCAGCCTTTTGTGATCTGTTTTATTTCAAAGTTAACTTAGCTCCGAGCCGTGAAGCTCGTCTGTATAACACACATTTGCTGAAGACAGTGCTTTAACGTTACCCGACTGAGAATTAGACTGCACGTCTTTTAAAAGCATTTAAATAAAAACACTCCAGCGATCCAACACAATAAATATAAAAGAATATTTTAAAGAACTACATTAGCTGCAAATGAGCTATTCAATAGGTTTCAACGAACATGTTACCAAGCTGTGACCCACACTTTCACTTTGACTTCGGTGGAAAATGCATATAAATAACACCTTTAAAATTACAACATTCCAGCCATTTAATTTTAAATACCCATTAGAACACATCAAGACCTGAATTCAGCTGTTTGAGCGAATTTATTCAAAACCCTAAGCACAGATTGCCTTCAACGAGTATACATGGAGACGAACGACATAATTTGCACGAATTAGAACGCCTTTAAAATGACAATATTGCAGCGATTTAATTCATTCCACCCATTAGAAAATATCAACAGCTAAATGCAGTTGTTTGTGAGTTTGTTTTTTTTTTCATACAGAGAGCGCTGTGTTCAGCAGTGTAGACATGAGCTCCGAGATGTCCGTCTGAGAATTATACATGACTGCACTTCTTTTAAAGGCATGTAAATACAAACACTCCAGCGATTGCACACAATAAATATAGAAGAATATTTTAAAGACCTGCATTGGGTGCAAATGACTTTTTTCATAGGCTTAACTAACTAACATTGGATGCACTGCTCAGTCTTCGTCTGCATCAAAGACATCATTTGCACGTCTTTTAAATGTATTTAAATACAAACACTCCAGCGATTAAACACAATAATAGTAGAGTAATATATTACACAGCTTAAATGCTTGCTTATTTCTGCTTTTAGGCTCAACCGCACAGCAACGCGTCGTGGCTTTCAAGCACCCGCTGCACACTTGTTGTATGGCAAGCCGTTTTAACCTAAATACACATAAATCCTCTATGGCAAGCTGTTTTAGCCTAAAATATACTAAGTATTACTTTTCGGGGATAGCATTTTTACTAGCAACAATTCAATCAGAGAGCTCTAAGGGTTCTGGGCTGGCCCTTTTGCCCGAAGGCTGCCCGGTTTGCTTCTCCAAGCCAACATTTAAAGTTTGTCATCGAACTTTAGCTTCTAGTTATATGTTATTATTCTTATGGTACACGAATTTACAAACGCTACTCCTCCTAGGGCTTGAATGCCACAAGCCCCAAACTTGGCAGATACCTGGGTCCTGCTCTGAAGTTAGTTGCTATATCTTTTTAGACTGATCAGACTTACAGTTGATTTATTATTAATTTTTGAATATGACACATTTCCCAATGAATTACATGGGCTGAGAAAAAATGCGCCCTCTAACAGTAATACCTCTCGACTGAAGAGGCGGGACTCAAACCTCTCACTTACAGTCACTCTGAAATCGGTGGAAATACAAATAAATATCGCCTTAAAAATTTAATTATTACAGCGATTTAACTCTAAATACCCATTAGAACATATCAACAGTTAAATTCAGTGGTTTGTGAGTAGTTCTTGTAAAAGAAAAGCTCGCACCCTTCAGCGCTTATACAAGCCGTCAGCACTAGGCTACTCTCTCTGTGCATGTGCTCACAAACAACATAAATTGCACGAATTAGAACGCCTTTAAAATAAATATATTTCAGCGATTTGTTTGTAAATACTCATTAGAACACATCAACAAATCAGCCTTTTGTGATCTGTTTTATTTCAAAGTTAAAGCACTGTCTTCAGCAAATGTGTTACACAGACGAGCTTTCACGGCTCGGAGCTAACTTACCCGACTGAGAATAATACATGACTGAACGTCTTTTATAAGCATTTAAATAAAAACACTCCAGCGATCCAACACAATAAATATACAAGAATATTTTAAAGAACTACATTAGCTGCAAATGAGCTGTTCAATAGGTTTCACTAACGAACATGTTACCGAGCTGTGACCTATACTTTCCCTTTGACTTCGGTGGAAAATGCATATAAATAACGCCTTTAAAATTACAATATTCCAGCCATTTAATTGTAAATACCCATTAGAACACATCAAGACCTGAATTCAGCTGTTTGAGTGAATTTATTGAAACCCCTAAGCATTTCCTTCACCGCGTACAGATTGCTTTCAAAGAGTTTACATGGAGACGAACGACATAATTTTCACGAATTAGAACGCCTTTAAAATTACAATACTGCAGCGATTTAATTCAGTCCACCCATTAGAAAATATCAACAGCTAAATGCAGTTGTTTGTGAGCATTTTGTTTTCATACAGAGAGCGCTGCGTTCAGCTGTGTGTTAGACATGAGCTCCGAGATGTCCGACTGACAATTATACATGACTGCACGTCTTTTAAAGGCATTTAAATACAAACACTCCAGCGATTGCACACAATAAATATAGAAGAATATTTTAAAGACCTGCATTGGGTGCAAATGACTTTTTTCATAGGCTTAACTAACTAACATTGGATGCACTGCTCAGTCTTCGTCTGCATCATCAAACACATCATTTGCACGTCTTTTAAAGGTATTTAAATACAAACACTCCAGCGATTAAACACAATAATAGTAGAGTAATATATTACACAGCTTAAATACTTGCTTATTTCTGCTTTTAGGCTCAACCGCACAGCAACGCGTCGTGGGTTTCAAGCACGCGCTGCAAACTTGTTGTATGGCAAGCCGTTTTAACGTAAAATCCACACACGATCCTCTATGTTTTAGCCTAAAATATACTAAGCATTTCTTGTCGTACTGCCATTTTTACTAGCAACAATTCAATCAGAGAGCTCTAAGTGTTCTGGGCTGGCCCTTTTGCCCCAAGGCTGCCCAATTTGGCTCTCCAAGCCAACATTTAAAGTTTGTCATCGAACTTTAGCTTCTAGTTATGTTGGCTTGGAGAAGCCAACATATTGTTATGCTATTTAAACTTATTATTATGTTGGCTTGGAGAAGCCAACATATTGTTATGCTATTTAAACTTATTATTATTATTAAAATTCTTCTGAGACTAAAATTCTATACGCTACTCCTCCTAGAGCTTTAAGGCTACAAGCCCCAAACTTGGCAGAGACCTGGGCCCTTGTCCCGAAAGTGTTGCTATATCTATTTGGACTGATCAGATTTACAGTTGATTTATTATTAATTTTTTTACATTAAAAATTCCTAAAATTTCGCCCTCTAATGGAGCAATACCTCTCCACTGAATGGAACTCTCCACTGAATGGAAATATGTCCCATAGATTTGAATGGGCTGAGAAAAAAAGCGCCCTCTAAAGGAGTAATTCCTCTCTACTCAACAGGAGATCGCTGAGCTCTGACCAACTTCCACTTTGACTTCGATGGAAAATGCAAATAAATAACGCCTTTAAAATTAAAATATTCCAGCGATTTAATTGTAAATACCCATTAGAACACATCAAGACCTGAATTCAGCTATTTGAGCTAATTTATTCAAAACTCTAAGCATTCCTTCACCGTGTACAGCTTCAGCACGTACTCTCTCTGTATATCTGCTCACAAACGACCTAATTTGCACGAATTAGAACGCCTTTAAAATTAAAATATTACAGCGATTTAACTCTAAATACCCATTACAACACATCAACAGCTAAATCAGTTTGTGATCTGTTTTATTTCAAAGTTGAAGTACTGTCTTCAGCAAATGTGTTACACAGACGAGCTTCACGGCTCGGAGCTAACTTACCCGACTGAGAATTATTAATGACTGAACGTCTTTTAAAAGCATTTAAATAAAAACACTCCAGCGATTGTACACTATAAATATAGAAGAATATTTTAAAGAACAACATTAGCTGCAAATGAGCTGTTCAATATGTTTCACTAACGAACATGTTACCAAGCTGTGACCCACACTTTCACTTTGACTTCGGTGGAAAATGCATATAAATAACGCCTTTAAATTTACAATATTCCAGCCATTTAATTTTAAATACCCATTAGAACACATCAAGACCTGAATTCATCTGTTTGAGCGAATTTATTCAAAACCCTAAGCATTTCCTTCACCGCGTACAGATTGCTTTCAACGAGTATAAATGGAGACGAACGATATAATTTGCACGAATTAGAACGCCTTTAAAATTACAATATTGCAGCGATTTAATTCATTCCACCCATTAGAAAATATCAACAGCTAAATGCAGTTGTTTGTGAGTATTTTTTTTCCATACAGAGAGCGCTGTGTTCAGCAGTGTAGACATGAGCGCCGAGATGTCCGACTGACAATTATACATGACTGCACGTCTTTTAAAGGCATGTAAATACAAACACTTCAGCGATTGCACACAATAAATATAGAAGAATATTTTAAAGACCTGCATTGGGTGCAAATGACTTTTTTCATAGGCTTAACTAACTAATAGGAGATGCACGGCTGCATTTATGTGTCTGTTAACAAAGACATCATTTCCACGTCTTTTAAAGGTATTTTAAATTCAAACACTCCAGCGATTAAATACAATAATAGTAGAGTAATATATTACACAGCTTAAATGCTTGCTTATTTCTGCTTTTAGGCTCAACCGCACAGCAAGGCGTCGTGGCTTTCAAGCACCCGCTGCACACTTGTTGTATGGCAAGCCGTTTTAACCTAAAATACACATAAATTCTCTATGGCAAGCAGTTTTAGCCTAAAATATACTAAGCATTACTTATCGTAATAGCATTTTTACTAGCAACAATTCAATCAGAGAGCTCTAAGTGTTCTGGGCTGGCCCTTTTGCCCAAAGGCTGCCCGGTTTGCTTCTCCAAGCCAACATTTAAAGTTTGTCATCGAACTTTAGCTTCTAGTTATTATTAAAATTCTTCTGAGACTAAAATTCTATACGCTACTCCTCCTAGAGCTTTAAGGCTACAAGCCCCAAACTTGGCAGAGACCTGGGCCCTTGCCCCGAAAGTGTTGCTATATCTATTTGGACTGATCAGATTTACAGTTGATTTATTATTAATTTTTTTACATTAAAAATTCCTAAAATTTCGCCCTCTAATGGAGCAATACCTCTCCACTGAATGGAACTCTCCACTGAATGGAAATATGTCCCATAGATTTGAATGGGCTGAGAAAAAAAGCGCCCTCTAAAGGAGTAATTCCTCTCTACTCAACAGGAGATCGCTGAGCTCTGACCAACTTCCACTTTGACTTCGATGGAAAATGCAAATAAATAACGCCTTTAAAATTAAAATATTCCAGCGATTTAATTGTAAATACCCATTAGAACACATCAAGACCTGAATTCAGCTATTTGAGCTAATTTATTCAAAACTCTAAGCATTCCTTCACCGTGTACAGCTTCAGCACGTACTCTCTCTGTATATCTGCTCACAAACGACCTAATTTGCACGAATTAGAACGCCTTTAAAATTAAAATATTACAGCGATTTAACTCTAAATACCCATTACAACACATCAACAGCTAAATCAGTTTGTGATCTGTTTTATTTCAAAGTTGAAGTACTGTCTTCAGCAAATGTGTTACACAGACGAGCTTCACGGCTCGGAGCTAACTTACCCGACTGAGAATTATTAATGACTGAACGTCTTTTAAAAGCATTTAAATACAAACACTCCAGCGATTCAACACAATAAATATAGAAGAATATTTTAAAGACCTACATTGGGTGCAAATGACTTTTTTCATAGGCTTAAGTAACTAACATGAGATGCACTGCTGCATTATGTGTCTGTTAACAAAGACATCATTTGCACGTCTTTTTAAGGTATTTTAATACAAACACTCCAGCGATTCAACACAATAATAGTACAGTCATATAATAAAAAGGTTAAATGCTTGAATATTTCTGCTTTTCGGCTCAAGCGCACGGCAACGCGACGCGGCTTTGAAGCAGGCGCTCATCGCATATTCCAGTATGGCAAGCTGTTTTAACCTAAAATACACACACGATCCTCTATGGCAAGCTGTTTTAGCCTAAAATAAACTAAGCATTTCTTGTCGTACTGCCATTTTTACTATCAACAATTCAATTAGAGAGCTCTAAGTGTTCTGGGCTGGCCCTTTTGCCCCAATGCTGCCCGGTTTGGCTCTCCAAGCCAACATTTAAAGTTTGTCATCGAACTTTAGCTTCTAGTTATTATTATGTTGGCTTGGAGAGCCAACATACTGTTATGCTATTTAAACTTATTATTATGTTGGCTTGGAGAAGCCAACATATTGTTATGCTATTTAAACTTATTATTATTATTAAACTTCTTCTGAGACTAAAATTCTATACGCTACTCCTCCTAGAGCTTTAAGGCTACAAGCCCCAAACTCGGCGGAGCCCTGGGCCCTGGTCACGAAAGTGTTGCTATATCTTTTTGGAATGATCAGACTTACAGTTGATTTAATATTAATTTTTTTACATGAAAAATTTCTATGGGATTTCAATGGGCTGAGAAAAAATGCGCCATCTAAAGGCGCAATACCTCTCCACTGAAGAGGCGGGACTCAAACCTCTTGCTTACAGTCACTCTGAAATCGGTGGAAATACAAATAAATACCGCTTTTTAAAATTTAAATATTACAGCGATTTAACTCTAAATACCCATTAGAACACATCAACAGCTAAATTCAGTGGTTTGAGAGCAGTTCTTGTAAAAGGAAAGCTTGCACCCTTCAGCGAGTGTACAAGCCGTCAGCACGAACTCTCTCTGTATGTGCTCATAAACAAAATAATTTGCACGAATTAGAACGCCTTTAAAATTAATATATTTCAGCGATTTATTTGTAAATACCCATTAGAACACATCAACAAATCAGCCTTTTGTGATCTGTTTTATTTCAAAGTTAACTTAGCTCCGAGCCGTGAAGCTCGTCTGTATAACACACATTTGCTGAAGACAGTGCTTTAACGTTACCCGACTGAGAATTAGACTGCACGTCTTTTAAAAGCATTTAAATAAAAACACTCCAGCGATCCAACACAATAAATATAAAATAATATTTTAAAGAACTACATTAGCTGCAAATGAGCTATTCAATAGGTTTCACTAACGAACATGTTACCAAGCTGTGACCCACACTTTCACTTTGACTTCGGTGGAAAATGCATATAAATAACGCCTTTAAAATTACAATATTCCAGCCATTTAATTTTAAATACCCATTAGAACACATCAAGACCTGAATTCAGCTGTTTGAGCGAATTTATTCAAAACCCTAAGCATTTCCTTCACCGCGTACAGATTGCTTTCAACGAGTATACATGGAGACGAACGACATAATTTGCACGAATTAGAACGCCTTTAAAATTACAATATTGCAGCGATTTAATTCATTCCACCCATTAGAAAATATCAACAGCTAAATGCAGTTGTTTGTGAGTTTTTTTTTTTTCATACAGAGAGCGCTGTGTTCAGCAGTGTAGACATGAGCTCCGAGATGTCCGTCTGAGAATTATACATGACTGAACGTCTTTTAAAGGCGTGTAAATACAAACACTCCAGCGATTGCACACAATAAATATAGAAGAATATTTTAAAGACCTGCATTGGGTGCAAATGACTTTTTTCATAGGCTTAACGAACTAACAGGAGATGCACGGCTGCATTTATGTGTCTGTTAACAAAGACATCATTTGCACGTCTTTTAAAGGTATTTTAATACAAACACTCCAGCGATTCCACACAATAAATATAGAAGAATATTTTAAAGACCTACATTGAGTGCAAATGACTTTTTTCACAGGCTTAACTAACTAACATTGAATGCACTGCTCAGTCTTCGTCTGCATCAAAGACATCATTTGCACGTCTTTTAAATGTATTTAAATACAAACACTCCAGCGATTAAACACAATAATAGTAGAGTAATATATTACACAGCTTAAATGCTTGCTTATTTCTGCTTTTAGGCTCAACCGCACAGCAACGCGTCGTGGCTTTCAAGCACCCGCTGCACACTTGTTGTATGGCAAGGCGTTTTAACCTAAAATACACATAAATCCTCTATGGCAAGCTGTTTTAGCCTAAAATATACTAAGTATTACTTTTCGTGATAGCATTTTTACTAGCAACAATTCAATCAGAGAGCTCTAAGTGTTCTGGGCTGGCCCTTTTGCCCGAAGGCTGCCCGGTTTGCTTCTCCAAGCCAACATTTAAAGTTTGTCATCGAACTTTAGCTTCTAGTTATTATTAAACTTCTTCTGAGACTAAAATTCTATACGCTACTCCTCCTAGAGCTTTAAGGCTACAAGCCCCAAATTCGGCGGAGCCCTGGGCCCTGGTCACCAAAGTGTTGCTATATCTTTTTGGAATGATCAGACTTACAGTTGATTTAATATTAATTTTTTTACATTAAAAATTTCTATGGGATTTCAATGGGCTGAGAAAAAATGCGCCATCTAAAGGCGCAATACCTCTCCACTGAAGAGGCGGGACTCAACCTCTTACTTACAGTCACTCTGAAATCGGTGGAAAAAAAAATTTAAATATTACAAATTTAAATATTACAGCGATTTAACTCTAAATACCCATTAGAACACATCAACAGCTAAATTCAGTGGTTTGAGAGCAGTTCTTGTAAAAGGAAAGCTTGCACCCTTCAGCGAGTATACAAGCCGTCAGCACGAACTCTCTCTGTATGTGCTCATAAACAACATAATTTGCACGAATTAGAACGCCTTTAAAATTAATATATTTCAGCGATTTATTTGTAAATACCCATTAGAACACATCAACAAATCAGCCTTTTGTGATCTGTTTTATTTCAAAGTTAACTTAGCTCCGAGCCGTGAAGCTCGTCTGTATAACACACATTTGCTGAAGACAGTGCTTTAACGTTACCCGACTGAGAATTAGACTGCACGTCTTTTAAAAGCATTTAAATAAAAACACTCCAGCGATCCAACACAATAAATATAAAAGAATATTTTAAAGAACTACATTAGCTGCAAATGAGCTATTCAATAGGTTTCAACGAACATGTTACCAAGCTGTGACCCACACTTTCACTTTGACTTCGGTGGAAAATGCATATAAATAACACCTTTAAAATTACAATATTCCAGCCATTTAATTTTAAATACCCATTAGAACACATCAAGACCTGAATTCAGCTGTTTGAGCGAATTTATTCAAAACCCTAAGCACAGATTGCCTTCAACGAGTATACATGGAGACGAACGACATAATTTGCACGAATTAGAACGCCTTTAAAATTACAATATTGCAGCGATTTAATTCATTCCACCCATTAGAAAATATCAACAGCTAAATGCAGTTGTTTGTGAGTTTTTTTTTTTTTCATACAGAGAGCGCTGTGTTCAGCAGTGTAGACATGAGCTCCGAGATGTCCGTCTGAGAATTATACATGACTGCACTTCTTTTAAAGGCATGTAAATACAAACACTCCAGCGATTGCACACAATAAATATAGAAGAATATTTTAAAGACCTGCATTGGGTGCAAATGACTTTTTTCATAGGCTTAACTAACAGGAGATGCACGGCTGCATTTATGTGTTTGTTAACAAAGACATCATTTGCACGTCTTTTAAAGGTATTTTAATACAAACACTCCAGCGATTCCACACAATAAATATAGAATATTTTAAAGACCTACATTGAGTTCAAATGACTTTTTTCACAGGCTTAACTAACTAACATTGAATGCACTGCTCAGTCTTCGTCTGCATCAAAGACATCATTTGCACGTCTTTTAAATGTATTTAAATACAAACACTCCAGCGATTAAACACAATAATAGTAGAGTAATATATTACACAGCTTAAATGCTTGCTTATTTCTGCTTTTAGGCTCAACCGCACAGCAACGCGTCGTGGCTTTCAAGCACGCGCTGTACACTTGTTGTATGGCAAGCCGTTTTAACCTAAAATACACATAAATCCTCTATGGCAAGCTGTTTTAGCCTAAAATATACTAAGTATTACTTTTCGTGATAGCATTTTTACTAGCAACAATTCAATCAGAGAGCTCTAAGGGTTCTGGGCTGGCCCTTTTGCCCGAAGGCTGCCCGGTTTGCTTCTCCAAGCCAACATTTAAAGTTTGTCATCGAACTTTAGCTTCTAGTTATTATTATTCTTATGACCTAAAGAAATTTCTGACAGCTACTCCTCCGAGGCCTTTGAAGCCACAAGGCCCAAACTTGGCAGAGACCTGGGCCCTTGTCCCGAAAGAGTTGCTATATCTATTTGGACTGATCAGATGTACAGTTGATTTATTATTAATTTTTGAATATGACAAATTTCCCAATGAATTACATGGGCTGAGAAAAAATGCGCCCTCTAACAGTAATACCTCTCGACTGAAGAGGCGGGATTCAAACCTCTTACTTACAGTCACTCTGAAAACGGTGGAAATAGAAATAAATACCGCCTTAAAAATGTAAATATTACAGCGATTTAACTCTAAAAACCCATTAGAACATATCAACAGCTAAATTCAGTGGTTTGTGAGTATTTCTTGTAAAAGAAAAGCTCGCACCCGTCAGCGCTTATACAAGCCGTCGGCACGTACTCTCTCTGTATGTGCTCATAAACAACATAATTTGCACGAATTAGAACGCCTTTAAAATTAATATATTTCAGCGATTTATTTGTAAACGCCCATTAGAACACATCAACAAATCAGCCTTTTGTGATCTGTTTTATTTCAAAGTTAAAGCACTGTCTTCAGCAAATGTGTTATACAGACAAGCTTTCACGGGTCGGAGCTAACTTACTCGACTGAGAATTATGACTGCACCGTCTTTTAAAAGCATTTAAATAAAAACACTCCAGCGATCCAACACAATAAATATAGAAGAATATTTTAAAGAACAACATTAGCTGCAAATGAGCTATTCAGTAGGTTTCACTAACGAACATGTTACCGAGCTGTGACCTATACTTTCACTTTGACTTCGGTGGAAAATGCATATAAATAACGCCTTTAAAATTACAATATTCCAGCCATTTAATTGTAAATACCCATTAGAACACATCAAGACCTGAATTCAGCTGTTTGAGCGAATTTATTGAAACCCCTAAGCATTTCCTTCACCGCATACAGGTTGCCTTAAACGAGTATACATGGAGATGAACGACATAATTTGCACGAATTTGACCGCCTTTAAAATTACAATATTGCAGCGATTTAATTCAGTCCACCCATTAGAAAATATCAACAGCTAAATGCAGTTGTTTGTGAGCTTTTTTTTTTTCATACAGAGAGTGATGTGTTCAGCAGTGTGTTAAGACATGAGCTCCGAGATGTCCGACTGACAATTATACATGACTGCACGTCTTTTAAAGGCATTTAAATACAAACACTCCAGCGATTGCACACAATAAATATAGAAGAATATTTTAAAGACCTACATTGAGTGCAAATGACTTTTTTCACTGGCTTAACTAACTAACATTGAATGCACTGCTCAGTCTTCATCTGCATCAAAGACATAATTTGCACGTCTTTTAAAGGTATTTAAATACAAACACTCCAGCGATTAAACACAATAATAGTAAAGTAATATATTACAGAGCTTAAATGCTTGCTTATTTCTGCTTTTAGGCTCAACCGCACAGCAACGCTTTCAAGCACGCGCTGCACACTTGTTGTATGGCAAGCCGTTTTAACCTAAAATACACATAAATCCTCTATGGCAAGCTGTTTAGCCTAAAATATACTAAGCATTACTTATCGTAATAGCATTTTTACTAGCAACAATTCAATCAGAGAGCTCTAAGTGTTCTGGGCTGGCCCTTTTGCCCGAAGGCTGCCCGGTTTGCTTCTCCAAGCCAACATTTAAAGTTTGTCATCGAACTTTAGCTTCTAGTTATATGTTATTATTCTTATGGTACACGAATTTACAAACGCTACTCCTCCTAGGGCTTGAATGCCACAAGCCCCAAACTTGGCAGATACCTGGGTCCTGCTCTAAAGTTAGTTGCTATATCTTTTTAGACTGATCAGACTTACAGTTGATTTATTATTAATTTTTGAATATGACACATTTCCCAATGAATTACATGGGCTGAGAAAAAATGCGCCCTCTAATAGTAATACCTCTCGACTGAAGAGGCGGGACTCAAACCTCTCACTTACAGTCACTCTGAAATCGGTGGAAATACAAATAAATATCGCCTTAAAAATTTAATTATTACAGCGATTTAACTCTAAATACCCATTAGAACATATCAACAGTTAAATTCAGTGGTTTTATAGTTCTTGTAAAAGAAAAGCTGGCACCCTTCAGCGCTTATACAAGCCGTCAGCACTAGGCTACTCTCTCTGTGCATGTGCTCACAAACAACATAAATTGCACGAATTAGAACGCCTTTAAAATAAATATATTTCAGCGATTTGTTTGTAAATACTCATTAGAACACATCAACAAATCAGCCTTTTGTGATCTGTTTTATTTCAAAGTTAAAGCACTGTCTTCAGCAAATGTGTTACACAGACGAGCTTTCACGGCTCGGAGCTAACTTACCCGACTGAGAATAATACATGACTGAACGTCTTTTAAAAGCATTTAAATAAAAACACTCCAGCGATCCAACACAATAAATATACAAGAATATTTTAAAGAACTACATTAGCTGCAAATGAGCTATTCAATAGGTTTCACTAACGATCATGTTACCGAGCTGTGACCTATACTTTCACTTTGACTTCGGTGGAAAATGCATATAAATAACGCCTTTAAAATTACAATATTCCAGCCATTTAATTGTAAATACCCATTAGAACACATCAAGACCTGAATTCAGCTGTTTGAGCGAATTTATTGAAACCCCTAAGCATTTCCTTCACCGCGTACAGATTGCATTCAACGAGTTTACATGGAGACGAACGACATAATTTGCACGAATTAGAACGCCTTTAAAATTACAATATTGCAGCGATTTAATTCAGTCCACCCATTAGAAAATATCAACAGCTAAATGCAGTTGTTTGTGAGCATTTTGTTTTCATACAGAGAGCGCTGCGTTCAGCAGTGTGTTAGACATGAGCTCCGAGATGTCTGACTGACAATTATACATGACTGCACGTCTTTTAAAGGCATTTAAATACAAACACTCCAGCGATTGCACACAATAAATATAGAAGAATATTTTAAAGACCTACATTGGGTGCAAATGACTTTTTTCATAGGCTTAACTAACATTGGATGCACTGCTCAGTCTTCGTCTGCATCATCAAACACATCATTTGCACGTCTTTTAAAGGTATTTAAATACAAACACTCCAGCGATTAAACACAATAATAGTAGAGTAATATATTACACAGCTTAAATACTTGCTTATTAATGCTTTTAGGCTCAACCGCACAGCAACGCGTCGTGGGTTTCAAGCATGCGCTGCAAACTTGTTGTATGGCAAGTCGTTTTAACGTAAAATCCACACACGATGCTCTATGTTTTAGCCTAAAATATACTAAGCATTTCTTGTCGTACTGCCATTTTTACTAGCAACAATTCAATCAGAGAGCTCTAAGTGTTCTGGGCTGGCCCTTTTGCCCCAAGGCTGCCCAATTTGGCTCTCCAAGCCAACATTTAAAGTTTGTCATCGAACTTTAGCTTCTAGTTATTATTATTATGTTGGCTTGGAGAGCCAACATACTGTTATGCTATTTAAACTTATTATTATTATTATTATGTTGGCTTGGAGAGCCAACATACTGTTATGCTATTTAAACTTATTATTATTATTATTATGTTGGCTTGGAGAGCCAACATACTGTTATGCTATTTAAACTTATTATTATTATTATGTTGGCTTGGAGAGCCAACATACTGTTATGCTATTTAAACTTATTATGTTGGCTTGGAGAGCCAACATACTGTTATGCTATTTAAACTTATTATTATTATAGTTATTATTCTTATGACCTAAGAAAATTTCTGACAGCTACTCCTCCGAGGCCTTTGAAGCCACAAGGCCCAAACTTGGCAGAGACCTGGGCCCTTGTCCCGAAAGATATGCTATATCTATTTGGACTGATCAGATGTACAGTTGATTTATTATTAATTTTTGAATATGACAAATTTCCCAATGAATTACATGGGCTGAGAAAAAATGCGCCCTCTAACAGTAATACCTCTCGACTGAAGAGGCGGGATTCAAACCTCTTACTTACAGTCACTCTGAAAACGGTGGAAATAGAAATAAATACCGCCTTAAAAATGTAAATATTACAGCGATTTAACTCTAAATACCCATTAGAACATATCAACAGCTAAATTCAGTGGTTTGTGAGTATTTCTTGTAAAAGAAAAGCTCGCACCCGTCAGCGCTTATACAAGCCGTCGGCATGTACTCTCTCTGTATGTGCTCATAAACAACATAATTTGCACGAATTAGAACGCCTTTAAAATTAATATATTTCAGCGATTTATTTGTAAATACCCATTAGAACACATCAACAAATCAGCCTTTTGTGATCTGTTTTATTTCAAAGTTAAAGCACTGTCTTCAGCAAATGTGTTATACAGGCGAGCTTTCACGGATCGGAGCTAACTTACCCGACTGAGAATTATACATGACTGCACCTCTTTTAAAAGCATTTAAATAAAAACACTCCAGCGATCCAACACAATCAATATACAAGAATATTTTAAAGAACTACATTAGCTGCAAATAAGCTGTTCAGTTTCACTAACGAACATGTTACCGAGCTGTGACTTACTTTCACTTTGAATTTGGTGGAAAATGCATATAAATAATGCCTTTAAAATTACAATATTCCAGCCATTTAATTGTAAATACCCATTAGAACACATCAAGACCTGAATTCAGCTGTTTGAGCGAATTTATTGAAACCCCTAAGCATTTCCTTCACCGCGTACAGATTGCTTTCAACGAGTATACATGGAGACGAACGACATAATTAGCACGAGTTAGAACGCCTTTAAAATTACAATATTGCAGCGATTTAATTCAGTCCACCCATTAGAAAATATCAACAGCTAAATGCAGTTGTTTGTGAGCATTTTGTTTTCATACAGAGAGCGCTGCATTCAGCAGTGTGTTAGACATGAGCTCCGAGATGTCCGTCTGAGAATTATACATGACTGCACGTCTTTTAAAGGCATTTAAATAAAAACACTCCAGCGATTCAACACAATAAATATAGAAGAATATTTTAAAGACCTGCATTGGGTGCAAATGACGTTTTTCATAGGCTTAACTAACTAACATGAGATGCACTGCTGCATTTATGTGTCTGTTAACAAAGACATCATTTGCACGTCTTTTAAAGGTATTTTAATACAAACACTCCAGCGATTCAACACAATAATCGTTCAGTCATATAATAAAAAGTTTAAATGCTTGCTTATTTCTGCTTTTCGGCTCAACCGCATGGCAACGCGACGCGGCTTTGAAGCAGGCGCTCATCACTTATTCCAGTATGGCAAGCCATTTTAACCTAAAATACACATATTAATCCACTATGGTGTTCTGGGCTGGCCCTTTTGCCCGAAGGCTGCCCAATTTGGCTCTCCAAGCCAACATTTAAAGTTTGTCATCAAACTTTACCTTCTAGTTATTATTATTATTATTCTTCTGAGACAAAAAAATTCTGACTGCTACTCCTCCTAGAGCTTTAACTCTACAAACTCCAAACTCAGCCCATATCTTCATACTGGTCTAACTCGAGTTGCTATATCTTTTCTAACTAATCAGACTTACGGTTTTCCTAAAAATGCCGATTAAAATTGGGGAAAAATCTCATTGACTTACATTGACGGAATGTTCAAATGAGCCAAGACTTTTCAAACTCCAACTGTCAAAATTCAAATTTAAACTGCCAGAATCCTTTGAGACTCAATCAGGCTTCCCTTCTATGAACTATATTTCTAATCCATTCAAACTCATCTATCCATCTATCCATCTATCTATCTATCTATCTATCTATCTATCTATCTATCTATCTATCTATCTATCTATCTATCTATCTATCTATCTATTAATCTATCCATCTATTAATCTGTCTATCTATTAATCTGTCTATCTATCTATCTATCCATCTATTAATCTATCTATAAATCTGTCTATCTATTAATCTATCCATCTATTAATCTGTCTATCTATAAATCTGTCTATCTATAAATCTATATCTATAAATCTGTCTATCTATAAATCTATATCTATAAATATGTCTATCTATTAATCTATCCATCTATAAATCTGTCTATCTATTAATCTATCCATCTATAAATCTGTCTATCTATTAATCTATCCATCTATAAATCTGTCTATCTATTAATCTATCCATCTATAAATCTGTCTATCTATTAATCTATCCATCTATAAATATGTCTATCTATTAATCTATCCATCTATAAATCTGTCTATCTATTAATCTATCCATCTATAAATCTGTCTATCTATTAATCTATCCATCTATAAATCTGTCTATCTATTAATCTATCCATCTATTAATCTGTCTGTCTATAAATCTATCCATCTATTAATCTGTCTATCTATAAATCTGTCTATCTATTAATCTATCCATCTATAAATCTATATATATAAATCTGTCTATCTATAAATCTATCCATCTATTAATCTGTCTATCTATAAATCTGTCTATCTATTAATCTATCCATCTATAAATCTATATATATAAATCTGTCTATCTATTAATCTATCCATCTATTAATCTATCTATCTATCTATCTATCTATCTATCTATCTATCTATCTATCTATCTATCTATCTATCTATCTATCTATCTATTAATCTATCTATCTTCAATCTTTAAAACTGCTAAAAACTTTAAACTATTTCAGACTGAAACCCATCAAACTTAAAACTTTTTAAACTTTTTAAACTTTTACTACTTTTTAAAGCTTTCAAAACTTCTTTAAACTTTAAGGCAAAGCTTTCTCAAGCCAACTTAAAGTTTGTCTCGACGAACTTTTTTATCTAGTTAAGTTGGCTTGAGAGAGCCAACTTATTGATATTCTATTTAAACTTATTATGTTGGCTTGGAGAGCCAACATACTGTTATGCTATTTAAACTTATTATTATGTTGGCTTGGAGAAGCCAACATATTGTTATGCTATTTAAACTTATTATGTTGGCTTGGAGAAGCCAACATATTGTTATGCTATTTAAACTTATTATTATTATGTTGGCTTGGAGAAGCCAACATATTGTTATGCTATTTAAACTTATTATTATTATTAAACTTCTTCTGAGACTAAAATTCTATACGCTACTCCTCCTAGAGCTTTAAGGCTACAAGCCCCAAACTCGGCAGAGCCCTGGGCCCTGACCCCGAGATTGTTGCTATATCTTTTTAGACTGATCAGACTTACAGTTGATTTATTATTAATTTTTTTACATTAAAAATTCCTAAAATTTCGCCCTCTAATGGAGCAATATTCCAGTATGGCAAGCCGTTTTAACCTAAAATCCACACACGATCGTCTATGGCAAGCTGTTTTAGCCTAAAATATACTAAGCATTTCTTGTCGTACTGCCATTTTTACTAGCAACAATTCAATTAGAGAGCTCTAAGTGTTCTGGGCTGGCCCTTTTGCCCCAAGGCTGCCCGGTTTGGCTCTCCAAGCCAACATTTAAAGTTTGTCATCGAACTTTAGCTTCTAGTTATTATTATGTTGGCTTGGAGAGCCAACATACTGTTATGCTATTTAAACTTATTATTATTATTATTATATTTTATTATTCTTATGACCTACAGAAATTTCTGACAGCTACTCCTCCGAGGCCTTTGAAGCCACAAGGCCCAAACTTGGCAGAGACCTGGGCCCTTGTCCCGAAAGAGTTGCTATATCTATTTGGACTGATCAGATGTACAGTTGATTTATTATTAATTTTTGAATATGACAAATTTCCCAATGAATTACATGGGCTGAGAAAAAATGCGCCCTCTAACAGTAATACCTCTCGACTGAAGAGGCGGGACTCAAACCTCTTACTTACAGTCACTCTGAAATCCGTGGAAATACAAATAAATATCGCCTTAAAAATGTCATTATTACAGCGATTTAACTCTAAATACCCATTAGAACATATCAACAGCTAAATTCAGTGGTTTGTGAGTAGTTCTTGTAAAAGAAAAGCTCGCACCCTTCAGCGCTTATACAAGCCGTCAGCACTAGGCTACTCTCTCTCTACATGTGCTCACAAACAACATAAATTGCACGAATTAGAACGCCTTTAAAATAAATATATTTCAGCTATTTGTTTGTAAATACCCATTAGAACACATCAACAAATCAGCCTTTTGTGATCTGTTTTATTTCAAAGTTAAAGCACTGTCTTCAGCAAATGTGTTATAGGCTACAGACGAGCTTTCACGGATCGGAGCTAACTTACCCGACTGAGAATTATGACTGCACGTCTTTTAAAAGCATTTAAATAAAAACACTCCAGCGATCCAACACAATAAATATACAAGAATATTTTAAAGAACTACATTAGCTGCAAATGAGCTTTTCAATACGTTTCACTAACGAACATGTTACCGAGCTGTGACTTACTTTCACTTTGATTTCGGTGGAAAATGCATATAAATAACGCCTTTAAAATTACAATACTCCAGACATTTAATTGTAAATACCCATTAGAACACATCAAGACCTGAATTCAGCTGTTTGAGCGAATTTATTGAAACCCCTAAGCATTTCCTTCACCGCGTACAGATTGCTTTCAAAGAGTTTACATGGAGACGAACGACATAATTTGCACGAATTAGAACGCCTTTAAAATTACAATATTGCAGCGATTTAATTCAGTCCACCCATTAGAAAATATCAACAGCTAAATGCAGTTGTTTGTCAGCATTTTGTTTTCATACAGAGATGGCTGCGTACAGCAGTGTGTTAGACATGAGCTCCGAGATGTCCGACTGAGAATTATACATGACTGCACGTCTTTTAAAGGCATTTAAATAAAAACACTCCAGCGATTCAACACAATAAATATAGAAGAATATTTTAAAGACCTGCATTGGGTGCAAATTACTTTTTTCATAGGCTTAACTAACTAACATGAGATGCACGGCTGCATTTATGTGTCTGTTAACAAAGACATCATTTGCACGTCTTTTAAAGGTATTTTAATACAAACACTCCAGCGATTCAACACAATAATAGTACAATCATATAATAAAAAGTTTAAATGCTTGCTTATTTCTGCTTTTCGGCTCAACCGCACGGCAACGCGACGCGGCTTTGAAGCAGGCGCTCATCACATATTCCAGTATGGCAAGCCGTTTTAACCTAAAATACACATTAATCCACTATGGCAAGCTGTTTTAGCCTAAAATATACTAAGCATTACTTATAGCATTTTTACTAGCAACAATTCAATTACAGAGCTCTAAGTGTTCTGGGCTGGCCCTTTTGCCCGAAGGCTGCCCAATTTGGCTCTCCAAGCCAACATTTAAAGTTTGTCATCGAACTTTAGCTTCTAGTTATTATTAAAATTCTTCTGAGACTAAAATTCTATACGCTACTCCTCCTAGAGCTTTAAGGCTACAAGCCCCAAACTCGGCGGAGCCCTGGGCCCTGGTCACCAAAGTGTTGCTATATCTTTTTGGAATGATCAGACTTACAGTTGATTTAATATTAATTTTTTTACATGAAAAATTTCTATGGGATTTCAATGGGCTGAGAAAAAATGCGCCATCTAAAGGCGCAATACCTCTCCACTGAAGAGGTGGGATTCAAACCTCTTACTTACACAGTCACTCTGAAATCGGTGGAAATACAAATAAATACCGCCTTAAAAATTCAAATATTAAAGCGATTTAACTCTAAATACCCATTAGAACATATCAACAGCTAAATTCAGTGGTTTGTGAGTAGTTCTTGTAAGAGAAAAGCTCGCACCCTTCAGCGCTTATACAAGCCGTCAGCACTAGGCTTCTCTCTCTCGACATGTGCTCACAAACAACATAAATTGCACGAATTAGAACGCCTTTAAAGTAAATATATTTCAGCGATTTGTTTGTAAATACCCATTAGAACACATCAACAAATCATGCCTTTTGAGATCTGTTTTATTTCAAAGTTAAAGCACTGTCTTCAGCAAATGTGTTATACAGACGAGCTTTCACGGATCGGAGCTAACCTGACTGAGAATTATACATGACTGCACGTCTTTTAAAAGCATTTAAATAAAAACACTCCAGCGATCCAACACAATCAATATACAAGAATATTTTAAAGAACTACATTAGCTGCAAATGAGCTGTTCAATAGGTTTCACTAGATGTTACCGAGCTGAGACTTACTTTCTCTTTGATTTCGGTGGAAAATGCATATAAATAACGCCTTTAAAATTACAATATTCCAGCCATTTAATAGTAAATACCCATTAGAAACACATCAAGACCTGAATTCAGCTGTTTGAGCGAATTTATTGAAACCCCTAAGCATTTCCTTCACCGCGCACAGATTGCTTTCAACGAGTTTACATGGATACGAACGACAAAATTTGCACAAATTTGACCGCCTTTAAAATTACAATAATGCAGCGATTTAATTCAGTCCACCCATTAGAAAATATCAACAGCTAAATGCAGTTGTTTGTGACTATTTTTTTTTCATACAGAAAGCGCTGCATTCAGCCGTGTGTTCTACATAAGCTCCGAGATGTCCGACTGAGAATTATACATGACTGCACGTCTTTTAAAGGCATTTAAATAAAAACACTCCAGCGATTCAACACAATAAATATAGAAGAATATTTTAAAGACCTGCATTGGGTGCAAATGACGTTTTTCATAGGCTTAACTAACATGAGATGCACGGCTGCATTTATGTGTCTGTTAACAAAGACATCATTTGCACGTCTTTTAAAGGTATTTTAATACAAACACTCCGGCGATTCAACACAATAATAGTTCAGTCATATAATAAAAAGTTTAAATGCTTGCTTATTTCTGCTTTTCGGCTCAACCGCACGGCAACGCAACGCGGCTTTGAAGCAGGCATCACTTATTCCAGTATGGCAAGCCGTTTTAACCTAAAATACACATATTAATCCAATATGGTGTTCTGGGCTGGCCCTTTTGCCCGAAGCCTGCCCGGTTTGCTTCTCCAAGCCAACATTTAAAGTTTGTCATCGAACTTTAGCTTCTAGTTATAGTTATTATTCTTATGACCTAAGAAAATTTCTGACAGCTACTCCTCCGAGGCCTTTGAAGCCACAAGGCCCAAACTTGGCAGAGACCTGGGCCCTTGTCCCGAAAGATATGCTATATCTATTTGGACTGATCAGATGTACAGTTGATTTATTATTAATTTTTGAATATGACAAATTTCCCAATGAATTACATGGGCTGAGAAAAAATGCGCCCTCTAACAGTAATACCTCTCGACTGAAGAGGCGGGATTCAAACCTCTTACTTACAGTCACTCTGAAAACGGTGGAAATAGAAATAAATACCGCCTTAAAAATGTAAATATTACAGCGATTTAACTCTAAATACCCATTAGAACATATCAACAGCTAAATTCAGTGGTTTGTGAGTATTTCTTGTAAAAGAAAAGCTCGCACCCGTCAGCGCTTATACAAGCCGTCGGCATGTACTCTCTCTGTATGTGCTCATAAACAACATAATTTGCACGAATTAGAACGCCTTTAAAATTAATATATTTCAGCGATTTATTTGTAAATACCCATTAGAACACATCAACAAATCAGCCTTTTGTGATCTGTTTTATTTCAAAGTTAAAGCACTGTCTTCAGCAAATGTGTTATACAGGCGAGCTTTCACGGATCGGAGCTAACTTACCCGACTGAGAATTATACATGACTGCACGTCTTTTAAAAGCATTTAAATAAAAACACTCCAGCAATCCAACACAATCAATATACAAGAATATTTTAAAGAACTACATTAGCTGCAAATGAGCTTTTCAGTTTCACTAACGAACATGTTACCGAGCTGTGACTTACTTTCACTTTGAATTTGGTGGAAAATGTATATAAATAATGCCTTTAAAATTACAATATTCCAGCCATTTAATTGTAAATACCCATTAGAACACATCAAGACCTGAATTCAGCTGTTTGAGCAAATTTATTGAAAACCCTAAGCATTTCCTTCACCGCGCACAGATTGCTTTCAACGAGTATAAATGGAGACGAACAACATAATTTGCACGAATTAGAACGCCTTTAAAATTACAATATTGCAGCGATTTAATTCAGTCCACCCATTAAAAAATATCAACAGCTAAATGCAGTTGTTTGTGAGCATTTTGTTTTCATACAGAGAGCGCTGCATTCAGCAGTGTGTTAGACATGAGCTCCGAGATGTCCGACTGAGAATTATACATGACTGCACGTCTTTTAAAGGCATTTAAATAAAAACACTCCAGCGATTCAACACAATAAATATAGAAGAATATTTTTAAAGACCTGCATTGGGTGCAAATTACGTTTTTCATAGGCTTAACTAACTAACATGAGATGCACGGCTTCATTTATGTGTCTGTTAACAAAGACATAATTTGCACGTCTTTTAAAGGTATTTTAATACAAACACTCCAGCGATTCAACACAATAATAGTTTAGTCATATAATAAAAAGTTTAAATGCTTGCTTATTTCTGCTTTTCGGCTCAACCGCACGGCAACGCGACGCGGCTTTGAAGCAGGCGCTCATCACTTATTCCAGTATGGCAAGCCGTTTTAACCTAAAATACACATATTAATCCACTAAGGTGTTCTGGGCTGGCCCTTTTGCCCGAAGGCTGCCCAATTTGGCTCTCCAAGCCAACATTTAAAGTTTGTCATCGAACTTTAGCTTCTAGTTATATTTTATTATTCTTATGACCTAAAGAAATTTCTGACAGCTACTCCTCCGAGGCCTTTGAAGCCACAAGGCCCAAACTTGGCAGAGACCTGGGCCCTTGTCCCGAAAGAGTTGCTATATCTATTTGGACTGATCAGATGTACAGTTGATTTATTATTAATTTTTGAATATGACAAATTTCCCAATGAATTACATGGGCTGAGAAAAAATGCGCCCTCTAACAGTAATACCTCTCGACTGAAGAGGCGGGACTCAAACCTCTCACTTACAGTCACTCTGAAATCGGTGGAAATACAAATAAATATCGCCTTAAAATTTTAATTATTACAGCGATTTAACTCTAAATAACCATTAGAACATATCAACAGCTAAATTCAGTGGTTTGTGAGTAGTTCTTGTAAAAGAAAAGCTCGCACCCTTCAGCGCTTATACAAGCCGTCAGCACTAGGCTACTCTCTCTGTACATGTGCTCACAAACAACATGAATTGCACGAATTAGAACGCCTTTAAAATAAATATATTTCAGCGATTTGTTTGTAAATACCCATTAGAACACATCAACAAATCAGCCTTTTGTGATCTGTTTTATTTCAAAGTTAAAGCACTGTCTTCAGCAAATGTGTTATACAGACGAGCTTTCAGGCTCGGAGCTAACTTACCCGACTGAGAATTATGACTGCACGTCTTTTAAAAGCATTTAAATAAAAACACTCCAGCGATCCAACACAATAAATATACAAGAATATTTTAAAGAACTACATTAGCTGCAAATGAGCTTTTCAGTTTCACTAACGACCATGTTACCGAGCTGTGACTTACTTTCACTTTGAACTCGGTGGAAAATGCATATAAATAATGCCTTTAAAATTACAATATTCCAGCCATTTAATTGTAAATACCCATTAGAACACATCAAGACCTGAATTCAGCTGTTTGAGCGAATTTATTGAAAACCCTAAGCATTTCCTTCACCGCATATGGTTGCCTTCAACGAGTATACATGGAGACGAACGACATAATTTGCACGAATTTGACCGCCTTTAAAATTACAATATTGCAGCGATTTAATTCAGTCCACCCATTAGAAAATATCAACAGCTAAATGCAGTTGTTTGTGAGCATTTTGTTTTCACCCAGAGAGCGATGTATTCAGCAGTGTGTTAGACATGAGCTCCGAGATGTCCGTCTGAGAATTATACATGACTGCACGTCTTTTAAAGGCATTTAAATACAAACACTCCAGCGATTGCACACAATAAATATATAAGAATATTTTAAAGACCTACATTGAGTGCAAATGACTTTTTTCACAGGCTTAACTAACTAACATTGAATGCACTGCTCAGTCTTCATCTGCATCAAAGACATCATTTGCACGTCTTTTAAAGGTATTTAAATACAAACACTCCAGCGATTAAACACAATTATAGTAGAGTAATATATTACACAGCTTAAATGCTTGCTTATTAATGCTTTTAGGCTCAACCGCACAGCAACGCTTTCAAGCACGCGCTGCACACTTGTTGTATGGCAAGCTGTTTTAACCTAAAATACACATAAATCCTCTATGGCAAGCTGTTTAGCCTAAAATATACTAAGCATTTATTATCGTAATAGCATTTTTACTATCAACAATTCAATCAGAGAGCTCTAAGTGTTCTGGGCTGGCCCTTTTCCCCGAAGGCTGCCCAATTTGGCTCTCCAAGCCAACATTTAAAGTTTGTCATCGAACTTTAGCTTCTAGTTATGTTGGCTTGGAGAGCCAACATACTGTTATGCTATTTAAACTTATTATTATTATTATATGTTATTATTCTTATGACCTAAGAAAATTTCTGACAGCTACTCCTCCGAGGCCTTTGAAGCCACAAGGCCCAAACTTGGCAGAGACCTGGGCCCTTGTCCCGAAAGAGTTGCTATATCTATTTGGACTGATCAGATGTACAGTTGATTTATTATAAATTTTTGAAAATGACATATTTCCCAATGAATTACATGGGCTGAGAAAAAATGCGCCCTCTAGCAGTAATACCTCTCGACTGAAGAGGCGGGACTCAAACCTCTTACTTACAGTCACTCTGAAATCGGTGGAAATACAAATAAATATCACCTTAAAAACTTAATTATTACAGCGATTTAACTCTAAATACCCATTACAACACATCAACAGCTAAATCAGTTTGTGATCTGTTTTATTTCAAAGTTGAAGCACTGTCTTCAGCAAATGTGTTACACAGACGAGATTCACGGTTCGGAGCTAACTTACCCGACTAAGAATTATACATGACTGAACGTCTTTTAAAAGCATTTAAATAAAAACACTCCAGCGATTGTACACAATAAATATAGAAGAATATTTTAAAGAGCCGCATTGAATGCAAATGACCTGTTTCAAAGGTTTTTAATAACGAACATGAGATGTACGGCTGCATATCCGTCTGTGTCAACAAATGATTCATTTGCACGTCTTTTAAAGGTAATCAAATAAAACAAATCCAGCGATTGCACACAATAAATATAGAAGAATATTTTAAAGAGCTGCATTGAGTGCAAATGAGCTGTTTCATAGATTTAACTAACTAACATTGGATGCACTGCTCAGTTCTTCGTCTGCATCATCAAAGACATCATGTGCACGTCTTTTAAAGGTATTTAATTACAAACACTCCAGCGATTAAACACAATAAATATAGAATATTTTAAAGAGCTACATTGGGTGTAAATGAGCTATTTCAAACGTTTCTCTAACGAACATCAGATGTATGGCTTTATTATCAGTCTGTCAACAAATACATCATTTGCACGTCTTTTAAAGGCATTTAAATAAAAACACTCCAGCGATTGCACACAATAAATATAGAAGAATATTTTAAAGACCTACATTGGGTGCAAATGACGTTTTTCATAGGCTTAACTAACTAACATGAGATGCACGGCTGCATTTATGTGTCTGTTAACAAAGACATCAAATTTGCACGTCTTTTAAAGGTATTTTAATACAAACACTCCAGCGATTCAACACAATAACAGTACAATCATATAATAAAAAGGTTAAATGCTTGCTTATTTCTGCTTTTCACCTCAACCGCACAGCAACGCGTCGTGGCTTTGAAGCAGGCGCTGCACGAATCTTAAGATATGGCAAGCCGTTTTAACCTAAAATCCACACACAATCCTCTATGGCAAGCTGTTTTAGCCAAAAATATACTAAGCATTTCTTGTCGTACTGCCATTTTTGCTAGCAACAATTCCATTAGAGAGTTCTAAGTGTTCTGGGCTGGCCCTTTTGCCCCAAGGCTGCCCGGTTTGGCTCTCCAAGCCAACATTTAAAGTTTGTCATCGAACTTTAGCTTCTAGTTATTATATGTTATTATTCTTATGGTACACGAATTTACAAACGCTACTCCTCCTAGGGCTTGAAAGCCACAAGCCCCAAACTTGGCAGATACCTGGGTCCTGCTCTGAAGTTAGTTGCTATATCTTTTTAGACTGATCAGACTTACAGTTGATTTATTATTAATTTTTGAATATGACACATTTCCCAATGAATTACATGGGCTGAGAAAAAATGCGCCCTCTAACAGTAATACCTCTCGACTGAAGAGGCGGGACTCAAACCTCTCACTTACAGTCACTCTGAAATCGGTGGAAATACAAATAAATATCGCCTTAAAAATGTAATTATTACAGCGATTTAACTCTAAATACCCATTAGAACATATCAACAGTTAAATTCAGTGGTTTTATAGTTCTTGTAAAAGAAAAGCTCGCACCCTTCAGCGCTTATACAAGCCGTCAGCACTAGGCTACTCTCTCTCTACATGTGCTCACAAACAACATAAATTGCACGAATTAGAACGCCTTTAAAATAAATATATTTCAGCGATTTGTTTGTAAATACTCATTAGAACACATCAACAAATCAGCCTTTTGTGATCTGTTTTATTTCAAAGTTAAAGCACTGTCTTCAGCAAATGTGTTACACAGACGAGCTTTCACGGCTCGGAGCTAACTTACCCGACTGAGAATAATACATGACTGAACGTCTTTTAAAAGCATTTAAATAAAAACACTCCAGCGATCCAACACAATAAATATACAAGAATATTTTAAAGAACTACATTAGCTGCAAATGAGCTATTCAATAGGTTTCACTAACGATCATGTTACCGAGCTGTGACCTATACTTTCACTTTGACTTAGGTGGAAAATGCATATAAATAACGCCTTTAAAATTACAATATTCCAGCCATTTAATTGTAAATACCCATTAGAACACATCAAGACCTGAATTCAGCTGTTTGAGTGAATTTATTGAAACCCCTAATTTCCTTCACCGCGTACAGATTGCTTTCAACGAGTATACATGGAGACGAACGACATAATTTGCACGAATTAGAACGCCTTTAAAATTACAATATTGCAGCGATTTAATTCAGTCCACCCATAAAATATCAACAGCTAAATGCAGTTGTTTGTGAGCATTTTGTTTTCATACAGAGAGCGCTGCGTTCAGCAGTGTAGACATGAGCTCCGAGATGTCCGACTGACAATTATACATGACTGCACGTCTTTTAAAGGCATTTAAATAAAAACACTCCAGCGATTCAACACAATAAATATAGAAGAATATTTTAAAGAACTGCATTTGGTGCAAATTACGTTTTTCATAGGCTTAACTAACTAACATGAGATGCACGGCTGCATTTATGTGTCTGTTAACAAAGACATCATTTGCACGTCTTTTAAAGGTATTTTAATACAAACACTCCAGCGATTAAACACAATAATAGTACAGTCATATAATAAAAAGGTTAAATGATTGCTTATTTCTGCTTTTCGCCTCAACCGCACAGCAACGCGTCGTGGCTTTGAAGCAGGCGCTGCACGAATTTTAAGATATGGCAAGCCGTTTTAACCTAAAATACACATATTAATCAACTATGGCAAGCTGTTTTAGCCTAAAATATACTAAGCATTACTTATCGTAATAGCATTTTTACTAGCAACAATTGAATTACAGAGCTCTAAGTGTTCTGGGCTGGCCCTTTTGCCTGAAGGCTGCCCAATTTGGCTCTCCAAGCCAACATTTAAAGTTTGTCATCGAACTTTAGCTTCTAGTTATATGTTATTATTCTTATGGTACACGAATTTACAAACGCTACTCCTCCTAGGGCTTGAATGCCACAAGCCCCAAACTTGGCAAATACCTGGGTCCTGCTCTGAAGTTAGTTGCTATATCTTTTTAGACTGATCAGACTTACAGTTGATTTATTATTAATTTTTGAATATGACACATTTCCCAATGAATTACATGGGCTGAGAAAAAATGCGCCCTCTAACAGTAATACCTCTCGACTGAAGAGGCGGGACTCAAACCTCTCACTTACAGTCACTCTGAAATCGGTGGAAATACAAATAAATATCGCCTTAAAAATTTAATTATTACAGCGATTTAACTCTAAATACGCATTAGAACATATCAACAGTTAAATTCAGTGGTTTGTGAGTAGTTCTTGTAAAAGAAAAGCTCGCACCCTTCAGCGCTTATACAAGCCGTCAGCACGAACTCTCTCTGTATGTGCTCACAAACAACATAAATTGCACGAATTAGAACGCCTTTAAAATAAATATATTTCAGCGATTTGTTTGTAAATACCCATTAGAACACATCAACAAATCAGCCTTTTGTGATCTGTTTTATTTCAAAGTTAAAGCACTGTCTTCAGCAAATGTGTTATACAGACGAGCTTTCACGGCTCGGAGCTAACTTACCCGACTGAGAATAATACATGACTGAACGTCTTTTAAAAGCAGTTAAATAAAAACACTCCAGCGATCCAACACAATAAATATACAAGAATATTTTAAAGAACTATATTAGCTGCAAATGAGCTATTCAATAGGTTTCACTAACGAACATGTTACCGAGCTGTGACCTATACTTTCACTTTGACTTCGGTGGAAAATGCATATAAATAACGCCTTTAAAATTACAATATTCCAGCCATTTAATTGTAAATACCCATTAGAACACATCAAGACCTGAATTCAGCTGTTTGAGTGAATTTATTGAAACCCCTAAGCATTTCCTTCACCGCGTACAGATTGCTTTCAACGAGTATACATGGAGACGAACGACATAATTTGCACGAATTTGACCGCCTTTAAAATTACAATATTGCAGCGATTTAATTCAGTCCACCCATTAGAAAATATCAACAGCTAAATGCAGTTGTTTGTGAGCATTTTGTTTTCATAGAGAGCGCTGCGTTCAGCAGTGTGTTAGACATGAGCTCCGAGATGTCCGTCTGAGAATTATACATGACTGCACGTCTTTTAAAGGCATTTAAATACAAACACTCCAGCGATTGCACACAATAAATATAGAAGAATATTTTAAAGACCTACATTGGGTGCAAATGACTTTTTTCATAGGCTTAACTAACTAACATTGGATGCACTGCTCAGTCTTCATCTGCATCATCAAACACATCATTTGCACGTCTTTTAAAGGTATTTAAATACAAACACTCCAGCGATTAAACACAATAATAGTAGAGTAATATATTACACAGCTTAAATGCTTGCTTATTTCTGCTTTTAGGCTCAACCGCACAGCAACTCGTCGTGGGTTTCAAGCATGCGCTGCAAACTTGTTGTATGGCAAGCCGTTTTAACGTAAAATCCACACACGATCCTCTATGGCAAGCTGTTTTAGCCTAAAATATACTAAGCATTTCTTGTCGTACTGCCATTTTTACTAGCAACAATTCAATCAGAGAGCTCTAAGTGTTCTGGGCTGTCCCTTTTGCCCCAAGGCTGCCCAGTTTGGCTCTCCAAGCCAACATTTAAAGTTTGTCATCGAACTTTAGCTTCTAGTTATGTTGGCTTGGAGAGCCAACATACTGTTATGCTATTTAAACTTATTATTATTATTATTATATGTTATTATTCTTATGACCTAAGAAAATTTCTGACAGCTACTCCTCCGAGGCCTTTGAAGCCACAAGGCCCAAACTTGGCAGAGACCTGGGCCCTTGTCCCGAAAGAGTTGCTATATCTATTTGGACTGATCAGATGTACAGTTGATTTATTATTAATTTTTGAAAATGACATATTTCCCAATGAATTACATGGGCTGAGAAAAAATGCGCCCTCTAGCAGTAATACCTCTCGACTGAAGAGGCGGGACTCAAACCTCTTACTTACAGTCACTCTGAAATCGGTGGAAATACAAATAAATATCACCTTAAAAACTTAATTATTACAGCGATTTAACTCTAAATACCCATTACAACACATCAACAGCTAAATCAGTTTGTGATCTGTTTTATTTCAAAGTTGAAGCACTGTCTTCAGCAAATGTGTTACACAGACGAGCTTCACGGTTCGGAGCTAACTTACCCGACTAAGAATTATACATGACTGAACGTCTTTTAAAAGCATTTAAATAAAAACACTCCAGCGATTGTACACAATAAATATAGAAGAATATTTTAAAGAGCCGCATTGAATGCAAATGACCTGTTTCAAAGGTTTTTAATAACGAACATGAGATGTACGGCTGCATATCCGTCTGTGTCAACAAATGATTCATTTGCACGTCTTTTAAAGGTAATCAAATAAAAAAATTCCAGCGATTGCACACAATAAATATAGAAGAATATTTTAAAGAGCTGCATTGAGTGCAAATGAGCTGTTTCATAGATTTAACTAACTAACATTGGATGCACTGCTCAGTTCTTCGTCTGCATCATCAAAGACATCATGTGCACGTCTTTTAAAGGTATTTAATTACAAACACTCCAGCGATTAAACACAATAAATATAGAATATTTTAAAGAGCTACATTGGGTGTAAATGAGCTATTTCAAACGTTTCTCTAACGAACATCAGATGTATGGCTTTATTATCAGTCTGTCAACAAATACATCATTTGCACGTCTTTTAAATGCATTTAAATAAAAACACTCCAGCGATTGCACACAATAAATATAGAAGAATATTTTAAAGACCTACATTGGGTGCAAATGACGTTTTTCATAGGCTTAACTAACTAACATGAGATGCACGGCTGCATTTATGTGTCTGTTAACAAAGACATCAAATTTGCACGTCTTTTAAAGGTATTTTAATACAAACACTCCAGCGATTCAACACAATAACAGTACAATCATATAATAAAAAGGTTAAATGCTTGCTTATTTCTGCTTTTCACCTCAACCGCACAGTAACGCGTCGTGGCTTTGAAGCAGGCGCTGCACGAATCTTAAGATATGGCAAGCCGTTTTAACCTAAAATCCACACACAATCCTCTATGGCAAGCTGTTTTAGCCAAAAATATACTAAGCATTTCTTGTCGTACTGCCATTTTTGCTAGCAACAATTCCATTAGAGAGTTCTAAGTGTTCTGGGCTGGCCCTTTTGCCCCAAGGCTGCCCGGTTTGGCTCTCCAAGCCAACATTTAAAGTTTGTCATCGAACTTTAGCTTCTAGTTATATGTTATTATTCTTATGACCTAAGAAAATTTCTGACAGCTACTCCTCCGAGGCCTTTGAAGCCACAAGGCCCAAACTTGGCAGAGACCTGGGCCCTTGTCCCGAAAGAGTTGCTATATCTATTTGGACTGATCAGATGTACAGTTGATTTATTATTAATTTTTGAAAATGACATATTTCCCAATGAATTACATGGGCTGAGAAAAAATGCGCCCTCTAGCAGTAATACCTCTCGACTGAAGAGGCGGGACTCAAACCTCTTACTTACAGTCACTCTGAAATCGGTGGAAATACAAATAAATACCGCCTTAAAAATGTAAATATTACAGCGATTTAACTCTAAAAACCCATTAGAACATATCAACAGCTAAGTTCAGTGGTTTGTGAGTAGTTCTTGTAAAAGAAAAGCTCGCACCCTTCAGCGAGTATACAAGCCGTCAGCACGAACTCTCTCCGTATGTGCTCATAAACAACATAACTTGCACGAATTAGAACGCCTTTAAAATTAATATATTTCAGCGACTTATTTGTAAATACCCATTAGAACACATCAACAAATCAGCCTTTTGTGATCTGTTTTATTTCAAAGTTAAAGCACTGTCTTCAGCAAATGTGTTATACAGACGAGCTTTCACGGCTCGGAGCTAACTTACCCGACTGAGAATAATACATGACTGAACGTCTTTTAAAAGCAGTTAAATAAAAACACTCCAGCGATCCAACACAATAAATATACAAGAATATTTTAAAGAACTATATTAGCTGCAAATGAGCTATTCAATAGGTTTCACTAACGAACATGTTACCGAGCTGTGACCTATACTTTCACTTTGACTTCGGTGGAAAATGCATATAAATAACGCCTTTAAAATTACAATATTCCAGCCATTTAATTGTAAATACCCATTAGAACACATCAAGACCTGAATTCAGCTGTTTGAGTGAATTTATTGAAACCCCTAAGCATTTCCTTCACCGCGTACAGATTGCTTTCAACGAGTATACATGGAGACGAACGACATAATTTGCACGAATTTGACCGCCTTTAAAATTACAATATTGCAGCGATTTAATTCAGTCCACCCATTAGAAAATATCAACAGCTAAATGCAGTTGTTTGTGAGCATTTTGTTTTCATAGAGAGCGCTGCGTTCAGCAGTGTGTTAGACATGAGCTCCGAGATGTCCGTCTGAGAATTATACATGACTGCACGTCTTTTAAAGGCATTTAAATACAAACACTCCAGCGATTGCACACAATAAATATAGAAGAATATTTTAAAGACCTACATTGGGTGCAAATGACTTTTTTCATAGGCTTAACTAACTAACATTGGATGCACTGCTCAGTCTTCATCTGCATCATCAAACACATCATTTGCACGTCTTTTAAAGGTATTTAAATACAAACACTCCAGCGATTAAACACAATAATAGTAGAGTAATATATTACACAGCTTAAATGCTTGCTTATTTCTGCTTTTAGGCTCAACCGCACAGCAACTCGTCGTGGGTTTCAAGCATGCGCTGCAAACTTGTTGTATGGCAAGCCGTTTTAACGTAAAATCCACACACGATCCTCTATGGCAAGCTGTTTTAGCCTAAAATATACTAAGCATTTCTTGTCGTACTGCCATTTTTACTAGCAACAATTCAATCAGAGAGCTCTAAGTGTTCTGGGCTGTCCCTTTTGCCCCAAGGCTGCCCAATTTGGCTCTCCAAGCCAACATTTAAAGTTTGTCATCGAACTTTAGCTTCTAGTTATGTTGGCTTGGAGAGCCAACATACTGTTATGCTATTTAAACTTATTATTATTATTATTATATGTTATTATTCTTATGACCTAAGAAAATTTCTGACAGCTACTCCTCCGAGGCCTTTGAAGCCACAAGGCCCAAACTTGGCAGAGACCTGGGCCCTTGTCCCGAAAGAGTTGCTATATCTATTTGGACTGATCAGATGTACAGTTGATTTATTATTAATTTTTGAAAATGACATATTTCCCAATGAATTACATGGGCTGAGAAAAAATGCGCCCTCTAGCAGTAATACCTCTCGACTGAAGAGGCGGGACTCAAACCTCTTACTTACAGTCACTCTGAAATCGGTGGAAATACAAATAAATATCACCTTAAAAACTTAATTATTACAGCGATTTAACTCTAAATACCCATTACAACACATCAACAGCTAAATCAGTTTGTGATCTGTTTTATTTCAAAGTTGAAGCACTGTCTTCAGCAAATGTGTTACACAGACGAGCTTCACGGTTCGGAGCTAACTTACCCGACTAAGAATTATACATGACTGAACGTCTTTTAAAAGCATTTAAATAAAAACACTCCAGCGATTGTACACAATAAATATAGAAGAATATTTTAAAGAGCCGCATTGAATGCAAATGACCTGTTTCAAAGGTTTTTAATAACGAACATGAGATGTACGGCTGCATATCCGTCTGTGTCAACAAATGATTCATTTGCACGTCTTTTAAAGGTAATCAAATAAAAAAATTCCAGCGATTGCACACAATAAATATAGAAGAATATTTTAAAGAGCTGCATTGAGTGCAAATGAGCTGTTTCATAGATTTAACTAACTAACATTGGATGCACTGCTCAGTTCTTCGTCTGCATCATCAAAGACATCATGTGCACGTCTTTTAAAGGTATTTAATTACAAACACTCCAGCGATTAAACACAATAAATATAGAATATTTTAAAGAGCTACATTGGGTGTAAATGAGCTATTTCAAACGTTTCTCTAACGAACATCAGATGTATGGCTTTATTATCAGTCTGTCAACAAATACATCATTTGCACGTCTTTTAAATGCATTTAAATAAAAACACTCCAGCGATTGCACACAATAAATATAGAAGAATATTTTAAAGACCTACATTGGGTGCAAATGACGTTTTTCATAGGCTTAACTAACTAACATGAGATGCACGGCTGCATTTATGTGTCTGTTAACAAAGACATCAAATTTGCACGTCTTTTAAAGGTATTTTAATACAAACACTCCAGCGATTCAACACAATAACAGTACAATCATATAATAAAAAGGTTAAATGCTTGCTTATTTCTGCTTTTCACCTCAACCGCACAGTAACGCGTCGTGGCTTTGAAGCAGGCGCTGCACGAATCTTAAGATATGGCAAGCCGTTTTAACCTAAAATCCACACACAATCCTCTATGGCAAGCTGTTTTAGCCAAAAATATACTAAGCATTTCTTGTCGTACTGCCATTTTTGCTAGCAACAATTCCATTAGAGAGTTCTAAGTGTTCTGGGCTGGCCCTTTTGCCCCAAGGCTGCCCGGTTTGGCTCTCCAAGCCAACATTTAAAGTTTGTCATCGAACTTTAGCTTCTAGTTATATGTTATTATTCTTATGACCTAAGAAAATTTCTGACAGCTACTCCTCCGAGGCCTTTGAAGCCACAAGGCCCAAACTTGGCAGAGACCTGGGCCCTTGTCCCGAAAGAGTTGCTATATCTATTTGGACTGATCAGATGTACAGTTGATTTATTATTAATTTTTGAAAATGACATATTTCCCAATGAATTACATGGGCTGAGAAAAAATGCGCCCTCTAGCAGTAATACCTCTCGACTGAAGAGGCGGGACTCAAACCTCTTACTTACAGTCACTCTGAAATCGGTGGAAATACAAATAAATACCGCCTTAAAAATGTAAATATTACAGCGATTTAACTCTAAAAACCCATTAGAACATATCAACAGCTAAGTTCAGTGGTTTGTGAGTAGTTCTTGTAAAAGAAAAGCTCGCACCCTTCAGCGAGTATACAAGCCGTCAGCACGAACTCTCTCCGTATGTGCTCATAAACAACATAACTTGCACGAATTAGAACGCCTTTAAAATTAATATATTTCAGCGACTTATTTGTAAATACCCATTAGAACACATCAACAAATCAGCCTTTTGTGATCTGTTTTATTTCAAAGTTAAAGCACTGTCTTCAGCAAATGTGTTATACAGACGAGCTTTCACGGCTCGGAACTAACTTACCTGACTGAGAATTATACATGACTGCACGTCTTTTAAAAGCATTTAAATAAAAACACTCCAGCGATCCAACACAATAAATATACAAGAATATTTTAAAGAACTACATTAGCTGCAAATGAGCTTTTCAATACGTTTCACTAACGAACATGTTACCGAGCTGTGACTTACTTTCACTTTGATTTCGGTGGAAAATGCATATAAATAACGCCTTTAAAATTACAATACTCCAGCCATTTAATTGTAAATACCCATTAGAACACATCAAGACCTGAATTCAGCTGTTTGAGCGAATTTATTGAAATCCCTAAGCATTTCCTTCACCGCGTACAGATTGCTTTCAAAGAGTTTACATGGAGACGAACGACATAATTTGCACGAATTAGAACGCCTTTAAAATTACAATATTGCAGCGATTTAATTCATTCCACCCATTAGAAAATATCAACAGCTAAATGCAGTTGTTTGTCAGCATTTTGTTTTCATACAGAGATGGCTGCATACAGCAGTGTGTTAGACATGAGCTCCGAGATGTCCGACTGAGAATTATACATGACTGCACGTCTTTTAAAGGCATTTAAATAAAAACACTCCAGCGATTCAACACAATAAATATAGAAGAATATTTTAAAGACCTGCATTGGGTGCAAATTACTTTTTTCATAGGCTTAACTAACTAACATGAGATGCACGGCTGCATTTATGTGTCTGTTAACAAAGACATCATTTGCACGTCTTTTAAAGGTATTTTAATACAAACACTCCAGCGATTCAACACAATAATAGTACAGTCATATAATAAAAAGTTTAAATGCTTGCTTATTTCTGCTTTTCGGCTCAACCGCACGGCAACGCGACGCGGCTTTGAAGCAGGCGCTCATCACATATTCCAGTATGGCAAGCCGTTTTAACCTAAAATACACATTAATCCACTATGGCAAGCTGTTTTAGCCTAAAATATACTAAGCATTACTTATAGCATTTTTACTAGCAACAATTCAATTACAGAGCTCTAAGTGTTCTGGGCTGGCCCTTTTGCCCGAAGGCTGCCCAATTTGGCTCTCCAAGCCAACATTTAAAGTTTGTCATCGAACTTTAGCTTCTAGTTATTATTAAAATTCTTCTGAGACTAAAATTCTATACGCTACTCCTCCTAGAGCTTTAAGGCTACAAGCCCCAAACTCGGCGGAGCCCTGGGCCCTGGTCACCAAAGTGTTGCTATATCTTTTTGGAATGATCAGACTTACAGTTGATTTAATATTAATTTTTTTACATGAAAAATTTCTATAGGATTTCAATGGGCTGAGAAAAAATGCGCCATCTAGAGGCGCAATACCTCTCCACTGAAGAGGCGGGACTCAAACCTCTTACTTACAGTCACTCTGAAATCGGTGGAAATACAAATAAATACCGCTTTAAAAATTTTAATATTACAGCGATTTAACTCTTAATACCCATTAGAACACATCAACAGCTACATTCAGCTGTGAGCTGTTTTGTATAAAAGTTAAACCGCTGTCTTTACAGAGTGTGTTACAGATGAGCTTCACATCTCCGTCTGAGAATTATACATGACTGCACGTCTTTTAAAAGCATTTAAATAAAAACACTCCAGCGATCCAACACAATAAATATAGAAGAATATTTTAAAGAGCTACATTGGGTGTAAATGAGCTATTTCAAACGTTTTACTAACGAACATGAGATGTATGGCTGCATTATCAGTCTGTCAACAAATATATCATTTGCACGTCTTTTAAAGGCATTTAAATAAAAACACTCCAGCGATTGCACACGATAAATATAGAAGAATATTTTAAAAAGCTGCATTGAATGCAAATGTACGGTGACGCATTGCTGCCGCACACTTATTTTTTTTCCCACTCAGCTATGTCGTTATAACGACATCTTTTCTCGTAAAAACGACATCTTTTCTCGTAAAAACGACATCTTTTCTCGTAAAAACGACATAATTTTCTCGTTAAAACGACATCTTTTCTCGTAATAACGAGATCTTTTCTCGTAAAAACGACATAATTTTCTCGTTAAAACGACATCTTTTTCTCGTAATAACGACATATTATGTCATACGATCTGATATGATTAATAATAACAATCATTGATTATGTTATGAGATGTTATGTTATAAGCGTTTGTCCGCGCTGCCTTTACCACAGTCCTGACATAAAGGAGGATGCACGCTGCTGGAGTTAGAATACACTAGCAGCTATATATAGAAATAAACTGTTTTAATAATTTTAATGTAATGGTTTCAGTTGTAGCGGCATGTTTATTAGGATTAATCTCCAATCTGCCCTCAGACCCAGAGGATTTAAGATGATCAGATCAAAACTGTTATTTCTGAATAATCAACTCTGAGCTTGGAATATTATTTGGATGAAAGTTTGATTTCACAGAAAATTGAAATAGGGCCTACGATTATAAAGAAATAAAATAGAAATGACAAACGGTTTGATTGTATTATGATAATAATAATTTCGTTCTGTTTCAAAAATGGACAAAATGAATGAAAAAAAAAATTAAGTTTAAAAATAACTACCTTTTAGTATTTTTGTCCGTGGGTAAAAAGAGAGCTATGCTTTAATTATAAGTGGGCGGCAATGAAAAGCCATTTTTCAACTCATGCAGAATAAATACAAATACAAAAATACAAACAAATCTAGCTTAATTTCGTTTTTCTGTTTCTCAAACAAAACGAAATAATAATAATAATAATAATAATAATTATAATATTAATAATAATAATCTATTATTATATTAATAATAGATTAATATAATAATCTATTATTATAATAACCTATTATTATTATTACTATAATTATTATTAGGCCTATTATTATATTTTTCTTATTATGAATTCTATTTATTTATTTCTGCTCGTATTTCGATTTGCTGTTAAATCAATCAAAAATGTGATTATTCAGAATTAATAGTTTTGATTATCTTAAATAAGATTTTATAATAAAAAAATAATACGCCTAATAATAATAAGCACAATAACAATTTGAGTTATTTGAGTTATTAATATTAATAATAATATTATAATAATAAGCATAATAACAATTTGAGTAGGCTACAATTTGAGTAGCCTATTATTATTATTATTATTTCATTTTGTTTGAGAAACGGAAAAACGAAAAGCTTGATTCTTCGTATTTTTGTTCATGGGTAAAACACATGAGCTTATTGCTTGAATATTAATTTAACATGCCTGGGCTGTCTTGATACTTAGTATGATTATATACACAGTATACATTATTTATTATATATTATTAAATTTTATCTTTAGCTGAATCAAGCCACGAATCCGGTTTTTCATCTGGATTATACTGTGGAAATATGCTGCGCTGGCTCTGAGTGTAAGCACAATGGTTACAGATAATGAACTCACACGGGAAAGACTGTACATTACTACCTACCTCTTGTTGGATTTATACGAATTAAATAAACACAATTTTGTTTTCGATTCTTTTATTGAAGTAGACCTTTCAAGCTGCATAGAGAGACATAAATTGCGAGAGCGCACCCTGTATTTTTACAAAGGCAATTTGTAACGTTTTGTTGTTATTGTGGAAGTACATAAAATAAAGCAGACATTTATATTTCTTTGCTCTGTAATCACAATGTAAGGGATCGCGCTGGTACCGCCGACCCGAGAAGTGCAGTGCGCTTTATATATGAGACTTGCAAAGAAACGTTATTGTGACTAATTTGCAGAGCGGTACATCAGACGAACATTATTCTGCATGATGGGACAGACCGTAAAGACAGGCTGAGTCGAAAAGTGGCTTTTCCGGGCTGCTCACGCACAAATATTAAAGCATAAGCACTCTTTTCATGAACAAAAATCTGAATGGCTTTATTTATTTATTTTCATTTTTTAAACAGAACGAAATCATCATAATCATAACACGATCAAACCGTGTGTCATTTTTTAAATTTATTTTCTGATACTATTTAAATTTTTTGTAAAATCAAACTTTCATCCAAATAATATTCCAAGCTCAGAGTCAGAAATAACACTTTTGATCTGATCATCTTAAATCCTCTGGGTCTAAGGGCAAATTAGTATGGAGATTAATCCTAATAAACAGCTGCTACAATTGAAACCATTACATTAAAATGATTAAAACAGTGTATTTCTATATAACTCCAGCAGCGTGCATCCTCCTTTAGGTCAGGACTGTGGGGAAGGCAGCGCGGACAAACGCTTAGCTCCCTCACATAACATAATCATATCATCTATAACAGGAACATCAGATCGTTTTTATGACATATTATGTCGTTATTACGAGAAAAAGATGTCGTTTTAACGAGAAAAGATGTCGTTTTAACGAGAAAATTATGTCGTTTTTACGAGAAAAGATGTCGTTTTAACGAGAAAATTATGTCGTTTTTACGAGAAAAGATGTCGTTTTTACGAGAAAAGATCTCGTTATAACGACATAGCTGAGTGGGAAAAAAAATAAGTGTGCGGCAGCAATGCGTCACCGTACAAATGACCTGTTTCAAAGGTTTTTAATAACGAACATGAGATGTACGGCTGCATCCGTCTGTGTCAACAAAGAATTCATTGGCACGTCTTTTAAAGGCATTTAAATAAAACATTCCAGCGATTGCACACAATAAATATAGAAGAATATTTTAAAGAGCCGCATTGAATGCAAATGACCTGTTTCAAAGGTTTTTAATAACGAACATGAGATGTACGGCTGCATCCGTCTGTGTCAACAAAGAATTCATTTGCACGTCTTTTAAAGGTAATCAAATAAAAACATTCCAGCGATTGCACACAATAAATATAGAAGACTATTTTAAAGAGCTGCATTGAGTGTAAAGGAGCTATTTCAAACGTTTCACTAACGAACATGAGATGCACAGCTGCATATATGTGTCTGTTAACAAAGACATCATTTGCACGACTTTTAAAGGTATTTTAATATAAACACTCCAGCGATTCAACACAATAATAGTACAATCATATAATAAAAAGGTTAAATGCTTGCTTATTTCTGCTTTTCGCCTCAACCGCACAGCAACGCGTCGTGGCTTTGAAGCAAGCGCTGCACGAATCTCGTCTGGCAAGCCGTTTTAACCTAAAATACACATATTAATCCACTATGGCAAGCTGTTCAATTACAGAGCTCTAAGTGTTCTGGGCTGGCCCTTTTGCCCCAAGGCTGCCCAATTTGGCTCTCCAAGCCAACATTTAAAGTTTGTCATCGAACTTTAGCTTCTAGTTATTATTAAAATTCTTCTGAGACTAAAATTCTATACGCTACTCCTCCTAGAGCATTAAGGCTACAAGCCCCAAACTCGGCGGAGCCCTGGGCCCTGGTCACCAAAGTGTTGCTATATCTTTTTGGAATGATCAGACTTACAGTTGATTTAATATTAATTTTTTTACATGAAAAATTTCTATGGGATTTCAATGGGCTGAGAAAAAATGCGCCATCTAAAGGCGCAATACCTCTCCACTGAAGAGGCGGGATTCAAACCTCTTACTTACAGTCACTCTGAAATCGGTGGAAATACAAATAAATACCGCCTTAAAAATTCAAATATTACAGCGATTTAACTCTAAATACCCATTAGAACATATCAACAGCTAAATTCAGTGGTTTGTGAGTAGTTCTTGTAAGAGAAAAGCTCGCACCCTTCAGCGCTTATACAAGCCGTCAGCACTAGGCTTCTCTCTCTCGACATGTGCTCACAAACAACATAAATTGCACGAATTAGAACGCCTTTAAAGTAAATATATTTCAGCGATTTGTTTGTAAATACCCATTAGAACACATCAACAAATCATGCCTTTTGAGATCTGTTTTATTTCAAAGTTAAAGCACTGTCTTCAGCAAATGTGTTATACAGACGAGCTTTCGGAGCTAACCTGACTGAGAATTATACATGACTGCACGTCTTTTAAAAGCATTTAAATAAAAACACTCCAGCGATCCAACACAATACAAGAATATTTTAAAGAACTACATTAGCTGCAAATGAGCTGTTCAATAGGTTACACTAACGAACATGTTACCGAGCTGAGACTTACTTTCACTTTGATTTCGGTGGAAAATGCATATAAATAACGCCTTTAAAATTACAATATTCCAGCCATTTAATAGTAAATACCCATTAGAAACACATCAAGACCTGAATTTAGCTGTTTGAGCGAATTTATTGAAACCCCTAAGCATTTCCTTCACCGCGTACAGATTGCTTTCAACGAGTTTACATGGATACGAACGACAAAATTTGCACAAATTTGACCGCCTTTAAAATTACAATATTGCAGCGATTTAATTCAGTCCACCCATTAGAAAATATCAACAGCTAAATGCAGTTGTTTGTGACTATTTTTTTTTTTCATACAGAAAGCGCTGCATTCAGCCGTGTGTTAGACATGAGCTCCGAGATGTCCGACTGAGAATTATACATGACTGTACGTCTTTTAAAGGCATTTAAATAAAAACACTCCCGCGATTCAACACAATAAATATAGAAGAATATTTTAAAGACCTACATTGGGTGCAAATGACGTTTTTCATAGGCTTAACTAACATGAGATGCACGGCTGCATTTATGTGTCTGTTAACAAAGACATCATTTGCACGTCTTTTAAAGGTATTTTAATACAAACACTCCGGCGATTCAACACAATAATAGTTCAGTCATATAATAAAAAGTTTAAATGCTTGCTTATTTCTGCTTTTCGGCTCAACCGCACGGCAACGCAACGCGGCTTTGAAGCAGGCATCACTTATTCCAGTATGGCAAGCCGTATTAACCTAAAATACACATATTAATCCAATATGGTGTTCTGGGCTGGCCCTTTTGCCCGAAGCCTGCCCGGTTTGCTTCTCCAAGCCAACATTTAAAGTTTGTCATCGAACTTTAGCTTCTAGTTTATTCCTGTGATTTCAAAGCTGAATTAGCATTCTAATATTCTGATTTGCTGCTCAAAAACATTTATTTATTTTTATTTTGTTGAAAACAGCTGAGTAGATTTTTTTTTTTAGTTTTTTTGATGAATAGAATGTCAGAAAAACAGCATTTATCTGAAATAAAAATCTTTTGTAACATCATAAATGTCTTCATCGTCGCTTTTGATTCATTTTTAATCAATTTTTAAATTTTAAATAGTAAAGATATTTCAAATTTTAATGATTTTGATATACTTTGGATCAAATAAATGTAGGCTTGTTGAACAGAAGAGACTGTTATTGTTGATAATTATTTTAAATCCTTAGTATATGTTAATAAATGAATTAATTTTTAACAATTCCACTCTAAAAATGCTCGGTTAAATATGGACAAATTAGTGACTGGGTTGTTTTGACCCAGTGGTTGGGTTAAATGTTTAACTATTATTAACTATTGTTTAAAAATTATTATTATTATTTTATAAATCAAATTACTATATGACTGGCTTAAAATAAACCCAAAATAGGTTGTAAATGAAACATCAGATACATAATTACTAGAGAAATCAGTAGTAAAAAGGTGAACATTTATTAATAAGTGATTAGAAAAATGTTTATTATTTAATTATTAGTTATTCAACTTAATAATAAATGTTCATTTATTGAACATATTAATAAATGTTTAATTTTGAGTTCATTTTAAACAAGAAATATAGTCATTTTTAAGCATTAGTTGAGTTAAATAAAACTACCTAGAAGGTTGGGTTAAACAGTTTTAGAGAAATTATAAAGAAACTATCGAAATTAATACTTTTATTTAGCAAGGATGCTTTAAATTGATCAAAAGTGATGATAAAGACATTTATAATGTTACAAAAGATATCTATTTTCAGATAAAAGCTGTTCTTCTAAACTTTCTATTCATCAAAAGGATCATGTGACTGGAGTAATGATGCTAAAGATGTACTTTCAATCAAATAAATGCAGGCTTGGTGAGCAGTAGAGACTTCTTTAAAAATATTAAAAAACTTTTGACTGGTAGTGTATAATCAAAAAAATCGTTTTAATGTTATATATAATGCTTGTTAATTGATCTTATCATGAAGTATCTTAAGAATAAAGCAACCAAGTAGTGCAGTGCAGTGCAGTCTTTCTAGTTTGTGAGGACATTGGCGCTTTCTTTGTAACTGTTGCCCCTGACAACCGCCATTGCCATAATCACAGCCCAAGTTCAATGTCGGCTGGTGCGCTAGCACAAACAGCTAATTCTCTTTGCAATGCAAACTAGCCAGTCTCAGCAACACCACAGGCTGGATGAAATGAAAGTGAAGTTCAGAGAGCTCTGGAGCCCATGTGAGAAAAGCAAACACCGGCGGTTATGCAGTCAAAGGATTGCCTTCAGCTCAGCGGCCGCTTGAGAGAAACCTTTCTAACACTGGGTTTATTGAAGCTTCACTTATGTTATTATGAAGCTGGGATTGCTTTAGCGGACAATTCCCATACGGCATGTCACACAGTAAATCCTCCTCTTCTGGACAACAAAATGAATGCTACAGTAGCTAATTAAACTTTTATTGACATGTAATATGTTTACATATCTAATTGCACGGTTTCAGCCTTGTGTTGACTCATGCCATTAAATAATGCAAACAGCAGATCAGTATAAGAAAAAAAGTGCATGTTTGCAGTATGTCACAAACTGACAGTATGTTAAGGAGGATGGGAAAATAATAGATTATTTTCACATCTGGTCTTTCATAACAATGCAATGAGACATTGTCATGGCAACTGTGGACGTGTCTCTCATACAGTATATTGTTGCTGATAAATCAATGACTAATGAAGGTCAGTGACTAATAATATCCTTTCAATACTTATTTTTGGGCTGTATTGTTGTTACATGACTGTTTTACATTATTTCTTACTTGATTTGCCCTTTGTGGTTTATATGGGCCATTCTACAGAATTGGTGCAGACTTTTAAACACATTTAAAAAGCATTTAAGAATTCAAATCTTAGATGTTTACTAAAATCCTTCTATTGTCTATTGAAACCCACAATAATATTTAAATAATATTCAATATCAGTTAGCTTAATATATACAGCCAATCCTGAAATTATTCATACCCCTGGCAAATTCTGACTTAAAGTTACTTTTATTCAACCAGCAAGTTTTGTTTTGTTTTTTTGACCAGAAATGACACAGGCTTCTTCCAAAAAAATAACAAGACAATGTACAAGAGGCATCATTGTGGAAAAATATTTCTCAGCTTTTATTTACATTTGAACAAAAAGTGGCATGTCCAAAATTATTTATACCCTTTGCAAACTGTCAAAGTCTATGGGAAAATCCAAAGTTCTATACCATTACAAATAGTCCTAATTATAAAATAAAGCATCCTAATTACCCTGATTCATTGGGAACAGCTGTTTTAATCAACTCAACAGGTGAAAACAGAAGCTCTCTGCTGTTGGTTTGAGGACAGTCATGGCTAAGACAAAGGAGCTCCCTGAGGACCTGCGGCTGCGCATTGTGGCTGCTCACAAGTCAGGAAAGGGCTATAAGACCATATCTAAATGTTTTGAAGTTCCAGTGGCTACAGTGCAAAGTATTATTAAAAAATACTAAACGTTCCGCACTGTGAAAAATCTCAGAGGACATGGTCGGAAGCCAAAAGTGACACCTGTGCTGGCCAGGAGGATAGTGAGAGAGGTAAAAAAGAATCAAAGGATCACCACTAAGGCCCTCCTGATGAATCTGGGTTCATCTCAAGGCAGACAGTCCAACGGACACTGCACACCGCTGGGTTCCACGGACGCAGATCAAGGAGGACACCACTTCTCCAGATAAGGCACACAAAAGCCTGCTTGGCCTTTGCAAATGCTCCTTTGGACAAAGAAGAAGACTTCTGGTCTTCTGTTTTATGGTCAGATGAAACAAAAATTGAATTGTTTGGCCACAATGATGTAGCCTTCATTTGCCATAAAAAAGGAGAAGCCTTCAACCCTTAGATCACCATCCCCACTGTCAAACATGGTGGTGGGAACCTAACATTTTAGGGGTGTTTTTCAGCCGGTGGACCAGGGAACCTAATCACAGTAAACAACACCATGAAAAAGGAGCAATACATCAAAATTCTCAACAACAACATCAGGCAGTCTGCAGAGAAACTTGGCCTTGGGCACCAGTGGACATTTCAGCACGACAACGACCCAAAACACACAGCAAAAGTGGTGAAGAAATGGTTTTGCAGTGGCCGAGCCAGAGTCCTGACTTAAATCCAATTGAGAATCTGTGGAGGGAGCTAAAGATCAGGGTGATGGCAAGGAGACCCTCCAACCTGAAAGAGTTGTAGCTCATCGCTAAAGATGAATGGGCAAAAATACCAGTGGAGACGTGCAAAAAGCTGGTTAGCAATTATAGGAAGCGTTTGATTGCTGTTATAGCCAAGACTTTTCTATTGATTATTGAGAAGGGTATGAATAATTTTGGATATGCCACTTTTTGTTCAAATGTAAATAAAAGATTTTTTTGTACATCGTCTTATTATCTTTTGGGAGAAGCCTGTGTTATTTCTGGTCAAAAAAAAACTTGCTGGTTGAATAAAAGTAACTTTAAGTCAGAATTTCCCAGGGGTATGAATAATTCAGGGCTTGACTGTATATGGGTCAAAGACGTTAAGATGTCCACATCAAAACAAATTTACAAAAGTGATTTTATGTCCATAGAAAGCACATTAAATGTAAGTGAAGTGTCTACTTTTAAGGTTTCAAATACGTTTTTGGAGAATAAAATGTCAAAATTTGGTTAATAATTAATTACATTGTCCTTTGGTGTAACACAATATTTATGTAAAAATTCAAATAACATGCTTATTCTGACTTTTGCATATTAAAATAGCCTATATAAAAGAATAAGCATTTTATGTTTTAAATGAGTAACTGACAAATGGGCAGAACCTAGGATAGTGGCAAATTTTAAAAATGTAGAATTACAACTAATAAGTATTTGAGGTGAAAGTAATTCCTCTTTTAATATGTTGTAAATGTTTTGTTGTAAATATGCCTGAGAAGTCACTGAGTGACATTTTAATGGATGTTTTCTCTAAATTAGAGAAAAATGTATGATATTTATTTTTTGCTCAGAAAAACAAAATGCAATTAAATTAAAACTTAATTTTTTTTTTTTTTTTTTTTTGTAAAAACAACAATTTAAAGCTGTATTACACTTACTGTTTTATGCTTAAACCCTTTTTTGTCTTTGACCCATATATAAAATCATCATTTATTTGGTACTTTCAATTGGGAAGTGGCTGTTATTGTTTTGGCAGTGACAAAAGGAGACACATAATCCTTTTTTATGGGAAATAAACAAAATTTTTGTACAGTTTTGCATTTTTTTTGTATTTTAGTATGTTTTAGTATGCAAGTTAAAATTCTGTAATGTGATGTGGTCGCTACCAAAACATTACTGTCACTACTAAAAATGTGCAGTCACTACAGAAACATGGGATGTTTTGTCAAAAATAAAGTATACTGAATTATCAACTAAGATGTTATGATATTTTTTGGTTCAATGTATATTCAAACTAATGAATCCTTAACTTTGAAATCAGTATGATCATCTTTTTTTCCTTTAACAAAGAAAAATTGGATTCAAAATACAACAAATCTCATAAATCACACTTAAAAATGTAATTGTTATTGATTTACTTCTGAAAAAATTATAATAAAAAACAAAAATCTTAATAGGTCAATATAACGCTTCTAATTAAATTATTATTACTGTTTACTAGAAATGTGTACCTTGAATATTATACAGTTTGCATACATACAAATTTTTCAAGACCTTTCCAACTCGGACTTTCGACCAATTCTGTAAAATGGCCCATATAGTTTATTGGGGAGTTCATTTTATGACTGTTGTCTTGTAATAATCAACATCTCTATTTGAAATATATTGATGGTTGAGCACAGCCACTAATATAAGCTGCTTTATTTCCATTAGCTGTCGTTGATTTGGTTTTATATATTCAGCTGTAAATGTCAGAGAGGTGTATTGTTACAGTTAATGTAATTGCTTTCAATATTACATGTATTATTGTGATCATCAAACACATTTGTGATCTGTATGGGTCTTGGGAATTTGTTGTTTTCTAGATGTCTATTATTTGCTTTCATTAGTCAACAGTCATTATCAGTAAACTGGAGATGGTTGTCATCTTTTACAGGGTATCATGCAGCAGATGGCCTTAGTAATGGGTGAGTTGACTGGAGATGACCTCAGCTGTTCTGATCACAAATCCCACTGTGTCCAGGAATCACAGGTAAAATGAATCTTCACTTCTATTTCACTTCCACTTTCTTAATATGCTGTCTTTATTACAGCTGGGTAAAAAATATTGATTTCTCGATTTAAATCAATTCTTTTTATGAAACAATATAGATTTTTAAATTTTTAAATCGATTTTTAAGTCAATTAGTCTCATCTGTTTACAGTTAATGGACGGAACATTGTAGTGTACAAAGTCTCACAAAACAAAGTCTCAGATTTCAAATTCTGTCAATTTTATTATATTTTTCAAACAACAAAATGCCTTTTTGGTGCTGTTTAATGTGGAGTGACAGATCGCTGTAGGGCCTCAGTTCAAGAGAAGTGAACTGATCATCTCCTCTGATTTAATACCAGTTACAGAACTAAATAAATATGAATGAACTTCCCAAGGTCTGTTAAAAGGAGGAGTACAACTTGCTGAAATTAATGTCCTGTCTCATGTAATCGCTCAATTAGTGTTTCAACCACCCAAAGACGTCAGTGTAACAGCTTGTAAACATCATGTATCGTCACATTTACCTCAGAAAAAAACATATTCAGTGATTATAAACTCTAGAGAGGAGCATTTTGCTAAATGTATGCACCACAATTTTTACTTTTTTTATCAATGTTTCATTTATGTTTTACGACAGCATTTTACTGCCACGTTAAAAAATAAAAAAATCTAAAATAATGAGATTAAAGTCGATGTATTTTGAGAATAAAGTCTATGTATTTCAAGAATGAAGTCAAAATGTTTCGAGAATAATGTTGAAATGTTTCGAGAAAATAGTTCATATTACGAGAATTAAACAAAAATCTCGATTCAGCAATTGAAGCCTATTTGTTGTGTGCCAACCACCCAATAATAGCAATAAGCTTTGTGCTTTTGGTCTCAGCTTTCAAAAAAAAACATGAACAATGTGTCTTACAATAATGTTTTTTTAACGCTCTTTAATGTGGCGGGACAGATCGCTGTATTTGTGTGAATCAATTGTCTTTTCGATAACAATGATTGCATAAATCGCAAGCTTGTGAATCAATTAGTGGAATTAGTGAAATTAGTATTAAGTATTTATGCAACCACCGCTAACTGTAATGCATTTTCTTTTTCAAGATTCTTTGATGTATAGAACGTTTAAAACAATATACGATCAAAAGAACTTTTTATAACATTCAAAATGCCTTTACTGTGACTTTTAATTAGTGCATCCTTGCTAAATAAAAGTATTAATTTGTTTTGTTTTTTTAAATCTTACTGACGGCAACATTTTTAACAGTGGTTCACATCTAAAGGGTTTAATTGGATCATTTTTTTAAATGCTTGTGAAGACATGAAATGTGCTTCATTAAAGGCAAGTTTCCATTTTCTATAGCTTTTATTTTTATAAAAATGTTCCTTATCAAGTGGTGTGATTTTTTTTTAATGTCCTTATCAGTTAATTGTCATGGAATATCTGTGTACTTGATATGCAAATCTTTGGATAAAAGAAGATATCATGAATTTATCACTACTATATTATTGCTTCAAATATGTTTGGTTGGAAAATGTGGCTGTAGATTGTGTGTTTTTCCATTATGGAGATCTAGGGGGCCATGAATCAGTCCACATGAGTGTACTAACTTTATGAGTGGATAAAACTCAGTTTACTTTGCTCACAAAGGTGTCATTCAAGAGGCACTCTATATCTGATCATTGCTGTCTGGAAATCTCTTAGTGGTTTCATTTAAAGTCTAGACAGACATATTAAACATGGGTTGATTTTAGAGTCTATGTACATTCATTGATACTGTGAACCATATGTGACCCTGGACCACAAGGATACATATTTTGAAAGCTGAATAAATAAGCTTTCCATTGATGTATGGTTTGTTAGGACAATATTTGGCCAAGATACAACTATTTGTAAATCTGAAATCTGAAAACTTACATATTACTAATCAAAAATTAAGTTTTGATATATTTACGTGGGATACTTACAAAATATCTTGGAACATGATCTTTACCTAATATCCTAATGATTTTTGACATAAAAGAAAATCAATAATTTTGACCCATATAATCTATTGTTGGCTTTTACTGCAAATATATATCCAGGGTCATGTATTATATTAAAATATGTTTCTGTTAAACTTTATTTCAAGGACGAAGATATGGGAAAGGGAGCTAATGTTTCCATCTCTGGTTCTGAGTCTGTTGCTATAATGGATATGGAAGATGAAAACAGAAAAGTGAAGACTGTCACAGAAAGAAACCAACATATGATGACATTTCCTTTGTCACCTGTTGATTTAAGCAGGCCAAAGGCAATTTCACAATCGCTGACAGTACCAAATGGATCTTTGGAAGGACTGCCCAAATTAGAGATGGCAACATTGAGGTGTCATGCTGATTTTGATCAAGAGAAGGCAGGTGGAGGTGGGATAGACATGAAAGAGACCTTCAATTCCTCTCTCACGGTCCAGCCCACCAAAACAGCTCCAGAGAACAGAAGCATGCTTGACCCTGAACTTCAGACTGTGAGCATGAGAAATATCCATTCTACAGCAGGTAGTTACGTTTCACAATATGAAGAGACTTTCAAGAGGAGCGCTGAGGTCAAACCAGAGGTCAAAGGTCAAACCAAAATGGAGTCCTTGCAGACACTACAGAAGAACAGCACAGAGTTTAGCATTTCGATAAACACAAAGCCAGTGGAAATATCTAGAATAGCCACAAATGTCCATCCGACTGATATTTTAGATACAGCCAGTGACGCGTCACAGACAAAATCTGTTAAGGATTCAATCACAGCGCCAAGTGGTTCACCTCGAAATCTGACCATTGTATCCATAGAAACCGGCACTGGCAGTGCCTCAGTCAATAAAGTAAAGTCACTGGAGAAGAATGAAGAAATCAGAGCGACTAGTCGACCCATGACACCAATGCAAACGCAACCCCTAGCAATTACTCAGCAAATGCCTTTTCATCAACCTGGAAGTCCCAGTGCTGGAAGAAAGGAAGCTAGTAGTGTGCTGAGAGAGAACAAGCAAGAACAGATTAAACATACAGATGAAACTCCACTGACTAGACAGAAGGATCTCAGTAGAAGTGAGCAAAAAACCCCTGTGATTGAGGAATCAGAGACTGATGATTGTTCTTTAGGTGATACTGCTGCCTGTCCAGGACGTCCTACCAGTGCGCCAAGTACAACAGAGACCCACTGTAAGTTTAAAAAAGCTGAAGTGTGTACATTTTAAATGCCATATTAAATAAAATTAAATTAAGTTTTTAAACAGTAATATTTTTTATATTTTTAAAGAAGTCTCTTTTGCTCACAAAGTCTGCATTTATTTGATCCAAAGTACAGCAAAAACAGTAAAACATCAGCATCATTACTCCAGTCTTCAGTGTCACATGATCCTTCAGAAATCATTCTAATATACTGATTTGCTGTTGAAGAACATTTTTTTTGTTATTGTTATTATTATTATCACTATTTAAAACAGCTGAGTACATTTGTTCAGGATTCTTTGATGAATAGAAAGATTCAAAGATCAGCATTAAAAAAGCTTTTGTAACATTATACACCATTCAAAAGCTTGGAGTATAATTTTTTTTTTTTTTTTGGAAAAGAAATGATAGAATTTAATACTTTTATTTAGCAAGGATGCTTTGAATTGATCAAATATGATAATAAAGATGCTTATAATGTTACAAAATATTTCTATTTCAGATAAATGCTGTAAAAAATTCTACTCAGCTGTTTTCAGCATCATAATAACAAATGCTTTTTAGTAGCAAATCAGAAGACTAGAATGATTTCTGAAGGATCTGTGAATGGAGTAATGATGCTAAAAAAGCAGCTTTGAAGTCACAGGAATAAATTACATTTTAAAATATATTCAAATAGAAAACAGTTATTTTAAATGATAAAAATATTTCAAACCTTCACTTTTTTCCTCTACTTTGGATCAATTAAATGCAGGCTTGGTGAGCAGAAGCAACTGTTCACAAACTTTTGACTCATAGTGTGCAATATGAAAATAACGTTTAAATTGGCATTTTTGTTTACTTAGCCAATCAGATGCACAGAAACATAAACAGAGAAGGAGGTCTAGTACGCACATCAGGTTTCAGAGGCCTAAGGGTAAGAAACTCACTTATCACTCTTATAATTAATTAATATTCCATTATCTTTGCGTTAATGTTTTTTACTTAAATGAAATGCTTTACTATCTATTGATAGTGCTGTATGGTTAACATACTACTTTAAATTGCTAATGGTGTTTATGAGTCTCTGCCAAAGATATTGACAACTTCACATATCTGTTCCAATTTTAAATGAGAGAGAAATGCAGGGTTTCGTAGAAGGTTAAAGAAAGTCATTACAGTCTTACAGATGTGAAGGATTCTCTCATACTGTATATTATCCTTGAATACAGTATATCAATATAGCTAGATGGTTGCTTCAAAGAAAAATCCTCTTCTCTATTTTCTAATACTGCGATTCTCACCCACATGGTCATCTCAGGCCCATTTCTTGCCTTTATAGGAAATTGAGTTTGCAGAGGCATTATTCAATTAGGTGTGGAGAAGAGGAGAAGGAGGGTCATTTACCTCTAGTGAATGGAGGTTATGAACAAGAACTGACTCATTGTATGACACTGAGAGAGAAATATTATCCTGAAAAGAGGAACAGGATTACAGGAATTATTCGATAATACCAGTGCTAGAGATAAAGAGGGACAAGTACTGACACTACGTACCATTTTAGTGTATTTACTGCACGTTATGTAAATTCTAAAATGCTTAAGCAATGATACAATCGCTTTACCTTACTGACAGTAAAAAGGGAGAGAGAGAGAGAGAGAGAGGGAGAGAGAGAGAGAGAGAGAGAGAGAGAGAGAGAGAGAGAGAGAGAGAGAGAGAGAGAGAGAGAGAGAGAGATGTAGTTGCAGTAAAGCAACATTAGCTGAGCACTTGCACCCCCCTGTGGTTGCAGTGTGTCTGTACAGAACTGTTGTCTATTACAGTCATTCCCAGAGGCGGGGTCCTGGGTCGCGGGAAATTTTGTATGGGTCGCCAAGTCGAGCACTATTCTTCAGTGTGCTATATACTCTTGATTAAAATTTATGTGTAGTTCACCTATTAGCCACACGAGGGAGCTCGTCGTTTTCTTCTTCTGTTTTTTTGTTTTGTTTTGTTTTGTTCTTTAGCTGCGTTCTGCACTCATAGGCTGCACTCCATCTGAAGAGTCGGCAACCAGCCATAAAAATGGATGCTTGGCTAATTAAGAAGAAAAAGCCAGCTAAAGACCAGGCTAACACTGCCAACAGCCAAATTCTTCTGCCTGACCAACATTAAAAAAAAACAACTTAAAAAGGCATGTTTTTGATAGCTCTGAAGGTTCATATTACTGTTGTTCTAAAGATGGTTTGCATACATATTTTTGTTTTGAGAGGAAAAAATGAGAGCCTGTCATACTGTGCACTTTATAAAATGTGTATATTATGCTAGTGAGGATAAACAAAGTGAGATGCCCTGTTAACCATTCCTGAATGCATGTATTTTGCCTCAAAGTATCTTACTTGAGTAAATGTGGTCACAGTGGGTGCATAAAAAAGTTCTCAAAAAATATTTCAGTAAGAAGCTTGTTTTTGATTTAACTTAATGTTCATATTATTCTGGTAGATGTGCAAAGCATTGAATGTTATATGAAAGGCATGCATGGTTTTATTGATGATAGGAAGAAAAACAAATGATTAACTGCCCTATTTTGCACTTTGTCTCATTAAGTATAAATTGTGTACACTGTAATGATGAGAATATGAAAACAATGAGATGCCTTGTCAACTCTTCCTTTCTCATTTCACCTCTGCATTTTACTTATTGTCAACAACAGGTAAATAAAAAAAATGTGCTTTGTCAAATATCTGTATCTTTTTTAAATAGTTGAGTGGAAGCTTAACTGACCTTAAAAATGGTCATACATATTTTGTTAATGCATAAATTCTCTTCGTGATATATGAACTATATGGGCCTAATGTTTATTGGGTCACAAGGATTTATCGACTTTAAAATGTGGGCCCCCACATATAATCATATAATATAATACACATGTTTATATATTATATTATAATATATTACAATTATTTTTTAGGGGTATCCAGGCCCACCTGGCTTGCCAGGTCCTCCAGGTGAAAAAGGAGACAAAGTATGTATTTACTGTTAATTATCTTGTAATATAATAATCTTATTTTTAATAAATCTTGTTTTTCTGTAATATAGAATCTTGTCATATTATTTTTTTTCTGTCAAAAGATTGAATGTTTTAATAGGTGTTTGGCTGTCACACAGGGCTATCCAGGAGTTATGGGTCGGACAGGCCAGACAGGGTACAGAGGACCAATCGGACCACCAGGCATGCCTGCTATTATAGTCTGGTACACGTCAGAAGAAGAATGGCAAGAATTCAAGGTGTATAACAATTTTTTTTGCTCATTTTAGATTTTAATATTTTGCTAGCATCTATTCCGAAATCATACAACTTAAATAGCTGATTCTGTGAATAGTTGAAATTGAAATGAGTTTTCAAAAACACTTTGTGGTTCTTATTTAGACTTTCATTTTGCTTCCAGAAAAAGAAATTCTACAAGAAACTAGTGTCATTGTGGCCGGTGAGTTGGTCTGTTTGACCTATAATAACAGCTTTACTTGAGTTGCATTAGTACACTGCCGACTGAACACTTTTTTTGGCCATTTTCCCCTTTTCTTTAGAGAGTGAAGGGATTGCCAGGACCTTTGGGACCAAATGGAGAGCCTGGACCACCTGTAAGTATAAATATATTCTTTAACATACAGTTGAAGTCAAATGTTTGCATACACCTTGCAGAATCTGCAAAATGTTGATTATTTTAGCTAAATAAGAGGGATCATACAAAATGCATGTTATTGTTTTATTTTGCACTGACCTGAATAGGATATTTCATGTAAAAGATGTTTACATATAGTCCACAAGAGAAAATAATAGTTGGATTTATAAAAATGACCCCGTTTAAAAGTTTACATACGTTTGATTATTAGTACCTATCTGGTTCCCAGAATGATCCACAGCTGTGTTTTTTTGTTTAGTGATAGTTGTTCTTCAGAAAAGTCCTTCAAGTCTTACAGATTTTTTTTTTTTTTTAATTTTGTGTGTATTTGAACCCTTTCCAACAAAGACTATGATTTTGAGATCCATCTTTTCACACTGAGGACAACTGAGAGGCTCATATGCAACTATTACAGAAGGTTCAAACACTCACTGATGCTTCAGAAGGAAAAATTATGCATTAAGAGCCAGGGGTGTAAACTTTAGAACAGAATGAGGATGTGAACATTTTTCTTATTTTGCTTAAATATCATATATTTTTTAATTTAGTACTGAGCTTAAGAAGCTACAGAAGATACTTTTATTACAAAATAAATTAAATTTGACCAGATCTTCAAATTCTGATGGCTCTTAATGCACTGTTTTTCCTTCTGCAGCATTAGTGAGCATTTGAACCTTCTGTAGTAGTTGCATGTGAGTCCCTCTGTTGTCTTCAATTGGAAAAGATTCAAATGCACAGAAATGCTGGAAAACCAATGAATTTGTGGGACCTGAAGGATTTTTCTGAAGAACAGCAGGCAGTTTAACTATTCAGGACAAACAAGGAACTCATTAACAATTATCACTAAACAAAACAAAAACACAGACGTGAATCATTCAGTTAAAGGAACACTCCACTTTTTTTGGAAATAGGCTCATTTTCCAACTCCCCTAGAGTTATAAAGATGTGTTTTACCGTTTTTGAATCTATTCAGCCGGTATCTATGGTAGCAGTTTTAGCATAGCTTAGCATAAATCATTGAATCCGATTAGACCATTAGCATCTCACTATAAAATGAGTTTTGATATTTTTTCTATTTAAAACTTGACTCTTCTGTAGTTTCATCGTGTACTAAGACTGGCGGAAAATGCAAAGTTGCGTTTTTATAGTCCGATATGGCTAGGAACTATACTCTCATTCTGGCGTAATAATCAAGGAATTTTGCTGCCGTACCATGGTTGCAGCAGGCGCAATGATATTACGCAGCCATCAACTCTGCCGGCTGCAACTCTCTGCATCTACACAAACTTAGTGCCAGTCACTTTCAGGCGCTGCGTAATATCATTGCGACTGCTGCACCCATAGTACGGCAGCAAAGTTCATTGATTATTACACCGGAATGAGAGTATAGTTCCTAGCCTATCAGCCTAGAAAATCGCAACTTTTCATTTTCCGCCAGTCTTAGTACACGATGCAACTACATAAGAGTCAAGTTTTAAATAGGAAAAATATCGAAACTCTTTAGTCATTTTATAGTGAGATGCTAATGGTCTAATCGGATTCAATGATTTATGCTAAGCTATGCTAAAAGTGCTACCGCCAGACCCCGCGATCGGCTGAATAGATTCAAAACGGTAAAACACATCTTTATAACTCTAGGGGAGTTGGAAAATGAGCCTATTTCCAAAAAAAGTGGAGTGTTCCTTTAACAACACAGTATTAAGAATCAAGGGTGTGTAAACTTTTGAACAAGGTAATTTTTATCAATTTAACTATTATTTTCTCTTGTGGACCATATGTAAAAGTCTTTTATGTGAAATGTCTTATTCAGGACAGTACTAAATAATTCTGTAAAAAAAAGTGCAAACTTTTGACTTCAACTGTATCATCTCCATTTCTTTGTCCATGTAGTTTCCACAGATTGTCAGTGTCAGAGAAATTGGAACCAAATTGTATGTATGCACTGTATGTAATATTACATTTATTTATCTATTTTCAGGGCCCTCCGGGAGTTCCAGGCAAACAGGGGAGGAAGGGAGAGCGAGGGAAACTCGTAGGTATCTCTGTCTCCTCTCTTCATTACACAATCATCTCTGGCAACAGAAAAATGCGAGTTCACTGTTACACAGAGAAACATGTTTTGTAGTTTCATAAAAGTGTGATCAAACCATGTGGAGGCTTGAGACGGGTTAGAAAGAATTTGACAAGCTGGGTCAACAAGCGTGAAGTCAACAAGAGTCACGTTGTTCAGACTTCAGCTGATTCAAAAGCAAAGGCATACTGTGTTTGACTCACGCAAGCTTGTTGCCATTCAAATCATAAGAGCAGTTTAATCTTTGGCATCAAGGGAGAAGTGTGATCAAGATGACATTCATCTGAACGTCTGTTGGCTGCCTCCTCATTTGCATGTTTTTACACTTGTGTAAATGACAGAATCATTTAACCAGTTTTGTAAATCTTACTCATCCCATTTTGTCATAATGCAACCTACCATTGATGACAAATAGCAAATCATGTTTCTTGGCTGTGATGTAAACTAAACACTGACTAATTTGAAAGAAAAGAAAACTTGCTGTTTCAACAGGAAACACAGCACCACTTATGGAGATCATTTTCTGAGATCAGTTTTAGTTCAGGTGAAATGTTTTAATTAAGGTTCTGCTTTTTAATTAAAAATCCAGTCCGCTAAATAAGTGTGGTTAATCTTACCTGATGAATATATTTTGCATCTATCTTGGATGTTATTGCTTTTTCTAATGAAGTTGAACTGTATGTTAGTAACACTTCACTTTAAATGGTTTTAAGAGATTGTTTATTTTCAGGATGATTCCAAGGAAAGAACTATTTTGAAAAAAGTACTTGTTATTGCTGAAAAGCTTAAATGAGTTATGGATCTATTCTAGAATTTATCTGTTCTGTAATCTAAGATGAAACTCTCCAGTATCTATAAATGCTGATGAGAAGACTAAACCATGTGCTATACTATCTATATCTTGTGTTATGTATAAGGGAACAATAGGGCCATTTGGAATGCCAGGGCCACCTGGGAGACCAGGACCAGAGGGCACAGCTGGGAAGGATGAGGAGACGGGCCCACCAGGACCACCTGGGGAGGATGTAAGACTTATGGGAATCTAATTGCCCCATATGCATCTTTTCAAAGTGATTTAAGTTGTATAATGTGTAAGTGTACCTATAATTGCATACATTTGTCTGTGTGTGTCTTTTCTGTAGGGCCCAAAAGGTTATGTAGGAGAAAAGGGCAGTAAAGGGGACCTGGGTGAGTGGGTAAGGATGACCAGGGTTTTTCTATGGAAGATGCAATAACTAGGCCTTCATGGAATTTGTGCTTACAGAACTCCAGTAAAAACTGGACAGTTTTTTTACAGAATTGGTATATCACTCATGTATTCAGTTCTGCAAATCATTTTGTGTTATCAATTTTGACTAAGAATATTTATAATATTTTAATATATTCTGGAAGTCGGCAAATTCCGACCGAGCCATAACATAATCCAAATATCCAAGACCAAAACAGGAGTCTACCACTGTCCACACAATGTGTTTATTTAATCATATCAGGGATAAATCAAAACAAATGATTGATTCTGTCACACTCCATAAATAAACTGTATCTGATGTGTTCAGGGTGATCTTGGCGAACAGGGGCCTCAGGGAATCAAAGGAAGAAAAGGAGAGAAGGTACAGTAAGATGTCGCTACTGTTCTCTAGACTTTCAATATATATGATAATGTCACTGACCAGATAACTTTGTTTCTTTAGGGAAAAAAGGGAGAGAGGGGCATAGCAGGGGTAGTAGGATATATTGTAAGTAACATCATACTTCTGCTTGTGCATATTTTTTTTGTGAGGCAGTGATTCTGTCTGTCTGTACATACTGTACAATACCATTCAAACGTTTGAGATTGATATTGAACTGAAATTGAGATTGAGATTGTTGACGCATCTATTTGATCAAATATAAAGTAAAACATTAATATTGAAGATTTAGGATTTTAAAATGTAATTCATTCCTGTAATGACAAAGCTGAATTTTCAGCAGCCATTACATGAAGATAATACAAGTTCAAAACAGTTTGTTCGTTCTTTATCAAATAATATCTTGTCCATACACAGGGGCCACCTGGACCTAGAGGACCACGGGGATTCATGGGGCCACCTGGTTCCCCTGTATGTGCTAAACTTTCATTTTAATTGTCTATACAAAAAAGATGAGGAATCTGATTATTTTTGTGATGATCTCTCTTACAGGGACAAAAAGGAGGGCCTGGGTTCACTGGATCACCAGGACCACCAGTATGTTACAAAACTTAATTATTTAATTTAAAAAACTTAATTACTTAATTCTTTTGAGATGTTCAGAACTTGACCTTTGACCTCTCTTTATAGGGTCTTACAGGGCCAAGAGGGTTAAAGGGAGTTCCAGGCGTCAACGGCCCCCCTGTAAGAAACACTCTGGTGTTTACAAGCTCCAATCCAATCATTTTTAAAGGTGCCATAGAATGCATTGAAACAATATTTTAAATTGTTCTCTGATATCTGCATAGAAGTTGTATGGCATAGGTAAGGGCAAAAATTCCCCAGAAACGGTTTTACAAGTACATTTACAACCCTAGGATTTGTCCTTAGAATGAAATTGTCTGCTATTACCTTATTTGGAAAGGTTCATGAATAATGATGAGCTCTGCTCTGATTGGCTGTTTCACAGAGCGGCTCATTTAGTGCTCACATAGCAGAAAGGAAAATATATATTAAATCATGGAGCTCGAGCCGCTATTAATATGCGGAACATTAAAAACTGCCGTTTTGAATGCACTATAACTTTTTACTTTCACTTTTGAGATGTCACGTGCTCTGTGTAACGTTATACTACAGCTGCAGTACTAACCACATTTGACAAGTTTAGATGCTGTCAGCAGTGATCAGGATCTGCAAATCATTCGCCATCGTCCGCACAGTCATCTCTCCTTACTCTGTTTATGTGATAAGTAAAATTTCATGTACTGCAATGTAACAGGCTACCGCTAGCAAGAAGCTAACCATGTCCCTTTAGTGGCTCGCCTTATTTTATTTGTTTTCCGTGCCTTTCTGAGTACAGACACCAACCCATTCCTGCACTTAACATCTCCTGCACAACCTGGAACATAACATTTATTTCCGTGATCTGCCATTTTCGCTTTGTTTTTTCACAATAGCCTACATGCAGAACTTCTAATGATTGGGCTATGCAAATGTTGGCGTGACTATTAATGATCCCGAGACTATAATGTCATAGTCTGTGTTATGTTGGAATCAGCCTATTTTTCAGTGGTCTTTTGCAAACACCAGATTTATATAAGAAGGAGGAAACAATGGTGTTTGAGACTCACGGTATGTCATGTCCATGTACAGAACTGTTATTATTCAACTATGCCAAGGTAAATACAGTTTTCCATTCTATGGCACCTTTAAATCTTCTTAAACAGCATAATTTCAGTAATCACAAATTACGTAGAGGTGCATAAATAAAAAAATTGATTAGTATGTAATGCTGATTCTCTTTAAAAGGGACAACTTGGTGAGATGGGGCCAAGGGGACCATCTGGCAAACCAGTAAGTCAGTCTTTAATTTCCCAAATTTCTTTAAAGGGGTCATCGGATGCCCATTTTCCACAAGTTCATATGATTCTTTAGGGTCCTAATGAAAAGTTTCTAAGGGTGCTTTCACATCTGTGGTTCGGTTCATTTGGTCCGGACCAAGAGCAACAAATGATACATTGTAGCATTTTTCTACCGTTTTGGGTCCTTTTCACACCACACTGATTGCTCTGGTCCGAACCAGTTGAAACGAACCAAAATGCAGTCATGTGACAACATCCACCTCACTCGTTGGCCAGATCGTGTCATTGAACCACTGATCTATAATAGAGAATTATATAGATCAGTGTGTTGAACGTATTTTCTAAACTGTTAGGGGCCAACGTGGTCGCGACGCGCACGTTTTTTCCATTCGCGAACGCGTTGCATCGAGATAAAAACATCGCAACTTTTCAGAATGCTGCAAGCGCACCGCAGGTCATGTGACATAAACCAACCAATCAGCTTCATCCTTTCAATCAAGTTGGAGAAACAGCTTATCATAGCTGTACAGGCGTTTTCCATGCCTTTTTAGGCGTGACATGTGAACGGCCCCTTAAACAATGAGAAAGATTGTGATGTTCTTGTGAGTTTTCGAAAGTTGGGACCTATATGATCATCAGACCAAATTTATGAGGCTCCGCACCTCCTCACAACTCCAAGTTTGTCCGCGAGCTGTCATGGGGCTATGTTGCTAAAGCGCTAACTGTCAACAAATACTTGTCCTAGGGCTGGGCGATTAATCGAAAAATAATCGAAATCGACATTCAGAACCTATAATCGTTAAATTTTTTCAGGAAGATTATTTCAATTACTTTCCCTTTAAAAAACACAAGCGCTCCGTTCCGTTATTCCGCCGACATGTCGATGGAGAGCTTAAACAGTATTTATACAGTAAAAAGTATTTTTACAGGATATACAAGGGTAATTTTATTTAGAGGAGATACTGCTTATTTTCTACTTTTAATATGAAAAACATTGAAAATTATTTATTTTGTTTCCAATAGTGCAAGTTATTTATTTTCACTAATTTAAGAAAAATGTGACTTTTCGTTTTAAGCAATGCTTGCTTTAATTTCAGTTGTTCAACACTGATGTTCAATTAATAATCATAGATCGTAGATAGTGTGTTTCCTTCAATTATTTTAAAATCAAGTAATGCACCCTTCATCCAAAAATCTCTCGCTTGTAATATGTGAACATATTTACTGTACAAAACTTGTCAGTGAACTATGAGGGCAAAAAAATAATTATTATATAAATATAATTAAATATAATTTTATTAATAAATAAAATAATCGTTCATTAATCGTAATCGGGTTAAAATGTTCAATTAATCGAGATTTTGATTCTAAGCCAAATTGCCCAGCCCTAACTTGTCCTCATCCTATAATGAACAGCGCAGCGGACTACGGCAGCTGGATTAGTCCAAAAAGGCGCAGTACTTTTTGCGGTTGGGTCTGTTCTAGTTCGGTTCATGTTCTCACCACAAACGAACCGCTCCGCTCTTCAAGGAGGTCTCGGTACGCTTTTTTGGTCCGCTTTTGGTGCGCACTCGATTGCGATTGCTACATTCACACCTGCCCAAACGAACCGCACCAAGAGGGAAAATGTACTCTAGTGCGATTCAACCGAACTAAATAAGGCAGGTGTGAAAGCACCCTAATATACTTTGGTTAAAAATTCTCAATATTAGTGTAAAAAAACACCCTTTTACCTTGTCAAAATCTGCTCTGCAAAATTTCAGCTCATATTAAGACATGGCCACTTTAAATGCCACCGAGCTCTGTTCGCCCCGCCCCTCTCTGGGATTATGTTTACATTAGCCGCATTTAGCCGCGTTTAACTGCATTTAGCCGTGTTTATCGGTGAAACTTGCCAACAAGCACATTATTAAGAAAGGCCATTTGCAAAGATGCATAAAAACCCCCTTATACTCACTTCTGCTGTGGGTGAAGCTGCATCAGGAACGATTCGCACGAAGACAGATGAATATGTAGATCGAGATTGACGCTTTCCATTTAAAAATTAAACCTCTGTGTCTTCAGTGGCTCAGATGTCGGTAGTAAATGACTACTGCTATGTTCATTATTACATCCAACAACAGAACACCTCAATCGCTTAATTAGAGTCGTCCTCTGCACCTGAGTCGACACAGTAAGGATCGTATTCGGACTGTTTCAGCTCAGTGAGGGCGTGTCTAAGGTAAGACACTAATGTCAATCAAATGTGTTTCGTCACAACGAAAAGCAACTAAGAATGAACTGATTTTAAAAAAGGGATATTACTTTTAAAGAAATTAAAAAAAAAAATACCACTGGGTTTTGTACACAAACTACCAACACACATTAATGTTCAAACAACTTGGAAAAGTTAGTTTTGCACCCGATGACCCCTTTAAATAATATTCTAAAACCTGAAGAAATGAGTCAAATGCCATTATATATTGCAGGGAGAGGAAGGGTCTGATGGTATTATCGGTATTCCTGGTGTTCCTGGATCACAGGTGCTGTGGACTATGCATTTTATGTAACCTTCTTTACATAATGTATTTCTGTGCTCCTGGTCACCACGGTCACATCATGTTATTTTACAATTATGATGCATATTCTGATTAAACCATTATTCTGAAACAAAGTTTTCATAGTTTCAAAACACATACAGAGGGTTTGTAATTATGTCATGATTTAGTCAGTTACACGAATGCAAGGCCATATTGGCGATACTCGGATGTAAACAACAGCATGCATGGACTGCACAGTTAATGTACTACTGAATACGTTGTTCTGCTAATTTATGCTGTCTAAACAACTGAAAAAACATGTGGAACCTGCTGAATCATATAGAGAAGGACTTAGTAAGCAGGAAAGGGCACAATATTTTGACAAAATAAAGTTAATAGGTAGTAAAGATACGTACAAGCAGTGTTAATTAAGATATTAGCCTAATATTTCACCTACCTGACTGGAAATGATATAAACAAACATGTTGTCAAGATTCTTGCCCTGGAAATCCTGTTCAGTTTGGCCAACCACAAACGCCTTTTACCTCCTGAGGACAGTTTTTTGCACTCTTCTCCTTGATTTATTAGAACTTTTGGCAGTGTGTAGTACTCCCAATGTTTTTCCCAATCCGGCCGATTATAATTTTCAGCAGCAATAATCAGCTAAATTAATAAAGTTTTATTGGTTCCGTGGCATCGTTTATATTCAGTGCCGCCAATATGGTCGATTGATGACGTGTCATGAAAACACTCTATAATTGCTTTAATATACACATATGAATATATAAATCAGCATTGTAATCATGCTGGAAAATGTGGAATATGGCCAAATTCTTATATTAATTTGAATATTTATTTGCTTGTTAATATATTCATTGTGCCTGTTCTAACTGGTCTCATTATCTGACATAATCTATTCAGGGAAAACCAGGGGGCGATGGACCACCAGGCCAAAAAGGAGACCCTGTATGTGCATCTCATATCATTTCATAAAAGCTTTGAAATTATAGTCACGTTTGAAATCTCATTTTGATTTTGTTACATGTACTCGAGGCATATGTATTTCTTATTCAAACAGGGAGATACAGGAATTGAAGGAGACATTGGGAGTCCAGGACCACCGGGTATAAAAGTAAATATGCGTTTCACTCTTCATGAAGAATTATAAGTAGTTTACAGTCTCTTTAGATATTTATTCTCTTCCATATTTATTTGATACTCCAATGTACTTCTATGGCAATGCAGCAATATACTTAAAGCCACATTCTTGTTTAAGGGTGCCAATGGAAAACCAGGAAAACTTGGACCCTCAGGTGATCCAGTAAGATTATTTCAAACAGCTCCTCAATATTTTATATGTTTGACTGTTGTGAGACACTGTTATATTTTATATGTTGTGAAAGGGGACATTTTTTGTTGCAGCATGAGAAGTTGAGATGTTGATATGATGTGACCCTTTTACGCCAAAAATCATTGTAAAGATCATGTTCCGTAAAGATATTTAGCAAATGTTCCACTGTAAATATATCAAAACTTAATTTTTAATTAGTTACATGCATTGCTACAACTTTAAAAGCTATTTTCTCAATCGCATTTTTTTTTTGCACCCTCAGATTCCAATTTTGCCAAATATTACCCTATCCTAACAAACCACACATCAGTGAAAAGCATGTTTAGGCAGCTTTCAGATGATATATAAATGTGACAAAACCCTTATGACTGGTTTTGTCACAAATATTTTCATATAACAGGTCAAATCAAAATATAGTGGCACTGTATTAATTGTTTATATGACACTTGAGAAAACGGTTTAAAAATGGTTTTGTTGTATTTGTCTTTGTCTGTCTGTAAACTTCAGGGTCTGAAAGCACAGCATGGAATGAAAGGAGATTCTGGCCAAAAGGGAGATCAAGTGAGTTCACAAAAATATTTACAAAAGTTCTGGCCAAGTAAACAACATTTATTGTAAGCCAGATGCACACTGTTCTCAGACTAAAAAACGAGGAAATAGAAATTCGAGAAAATGTTGAAAGAACTAATCTATCTTTTCTTCTAATCTATATGTGGTTTTTCTTTGTCAGGGTCCTCCAGGGTTGCCAGGTAATCAGGGATTCAGAGGCCATGGAGGGCAGTCCGGTGTACAGGGCGAGATTGGCCCTACTGGGCCTGCTGGTTTACCAGGGCCCACGGTGAGCCGCGGCTTCTTTTAACTGGTTAAAAAAATGACTCACCGAAAGTCAGGCGCTTAGTCATTTTATTGCTTTTACTTCAGGGCTATGATGGATCTGCTGGAGATCCGGGGAGGCAGGGAAGAGATGGACTTAAGGTACAGTACTGTATCGTCAAAGGCATCTAACATAATACAATACACTATTCCATAAAACACAGTTATCTTATATAAATGGCATCTTTAGGGAGAGAGAGGCCTCCCTGGTATCCAAGGTGTTCCTGGTCCACGAGGTGACAAGGTGATTGAAAATTGCTCACAATATTTTTTTTGACAATTAGATTTTACATACATAAATTATTTCAATAAGATATTTTTTTTGTTTTACTTCAAAAGGGTAGGACTGGCCAAGGGGGATTTGCTGGTTTTCCAGGACCTTTGGTGAGTGTGATTTCTTAAATACAGTTGCAAGTCATGTCAAGTCATTAGTAGATTAGTTTTATCATAGCACCCCTAGTGGAATTTTTAAGTCTATTAATAGAGTCAGTGGTGTTTTTTTTTTTACTGTCATTGATATACTACTATAGTATTTTGTTCATATTTTGAAGTAAATTATATTTCTATTACTTTTGTGTTAATGATTTTGTTGTGTGTTTTTGTCATTTTTATTTTTTTTTATGTCTATATAGTTTTTAGTTGTACCATTGCCTATGGCTATTACCTAAACCCATTGTTACGTTTGACCAGTAGGTGGCACTGTAAACAAATGTACATGGTATTTATGGTATATAGACCACTGTGGTAATTATACACTTCACCATAGATTATTTATTTATTTATCTATGGATTCCCACAATTCTAGGGCCTGTCTTCCAGTCAGAAATGTAAAATTATAAGAAAGCTAAAAGCTAGGAAATCAGATGCCTGTGTACCTTGGCCTATTTCATATTTCCAAAATCTTTGTTTTATAGGGGGAAATGGGAAAATCAGGAGAGCCAGGACCTGAAGGAGAGCCCGGTATTAAGGTTCCCTTGTACATCAAATTATTACCTTTTAAATATAAATATAATATTATTTAGTATGGTTTGATTTCCTCATTTGATTTCCAACAGAAAATCTCAGTAATGTTTGTACATGGCCTAATTAACCCTACATACAGCTCAATTTATTTTTTAATTTAGTACTGAACTGAATAAGATATTTCACATAAAAGACATTTACATATAGTCTGCAGGAGCAAATTATAGTTGAATTTATAAAAATGACCCTTCTTAAGATGTGTTTTTGTGTGTGTGTGTGTGTGTGTGTGTGTGTGTGTGTGTTTAGTGAGTCCCTTGTTTGTCCTGAATAGTTAAACTGCCCGCTGTTCTTCAGAAAAATCCATCAGGTCCTACAAATTCTGTGGTTTTTCAACATTTTTGCATATTTGAATCTTTCCAACAATGACTATATGATTTTGAGATCCATCTTTTCACACTGAGGACAACTAAGGGACTCATATGCAACTGTTACAGAAGGTTCATACACTCGCTAATGCTCCAGAAGGAAACATGATGCATTAGTAGCCAGGGTTGAAAACTTTTTAAATTTGAAATTCAGGATAAATTTCACTTATTTTGTCTTCTGGGAAACATGTAAGTAGCTTCTGTAGATTCAAAAGGGCTTTACTAAGTTAAATAAAAATATGACATTGAGGCAAAATAAGAAAAATCACATCATTCTCTTTAAATGTTTCCACCCCTGCATCGTTTGTTCCTTCAGGAGCATCATTGAGCATTTTAACCTTCTGTAATCGTTGCATATGAGTCCCTCAATTTTCCTCATTGTAAAAAGAAGGATCTCAAAATCATACAATCATTGTTGGAAAGATTCAAATACACAAAAAAGCTGAAAAACCACAGAATTTATGGGACCTGATGGATTTTTCTGAAGAATAACTGACATTTTAACTGTTCAGGACAAACATGAACAACTATTAGTAAAAAAAACACACACACACACAGCTGTGGATCATTCAACAACACAGTATTAAGAATCAAGTGTATGTAAACTTTTGAACAGAGTAATTTTTTATAAATTAATCTATTATTTTCTCTTGTGGACTATATATAAATGTTTTTTTTTTATGTGAAATATCTTATTCATGTCAGTACTAAATTAAAAATAACATGCATTTTGTATGATTCATCTTATTTGGGTAAAATTATGAACATTTTCCACAAGGTGTATGTAAAATTTTGACTTCAACTATTATCAGGCTGCTTACATTTTTTTTAACTTTTAATGGAACAGGGCAGACCAGGAGTCCCTGGAGGAACTGGATTTAAAGGTCAAAAGGTAAATTGAGTTCCTTAACGATTAGTCAAATACTATAACACTGAATGTCACAACAAACTTAGCATGCCATTGATTAACTACAGCATAAGCTAAGGTGGATTAGCATGCATCATGTTATCTTGGCTAAGCCATGATTTTTATCATCATTTAGGGACTGGAGGGTGTTTCAGGGAGTAGAGGACAGGATGGCCCTCACGGTGCAACTGTAAGAGCCACACACACACATAATTTAATATAGAATGTCCTGTTAGTTTGCTTCATTAGCCATTAAGAATAATTTGTGTTACAGGGATCAATAGGACCACCAGGATATGATGGAGCCAGAGGACCTCAGGGTCCCCGTGTAAGACCTCTTCTTTTTTCACACTTTGTTACACAATCTTTATACTGACATGGACAAAGTAATTGATTAAATCTGATGTGTGAACAGGGTTTACAGGGAAGGCATGGTGCACCAGGAAGCCAAGGTCCTGTTGGAAAAAATGTGAGTTTTATTTTCCTTTCCTGATTGACAGGATTTCCAAACCCTTCAGTCCCCTAGTTATGTAACTCTCCATCTTGTGGTATATTTAGCTGTTAAAAATGTCACAGTTTGCCAATTCTGACATTACTGTCTAAGAATATGACCTCCAGCACAATGCTTTTAAATGACTTTTTAAAGGGGGAACCAGGGAGCCGGGGTCTCGCTGGCAAACCTGGAAAGCCTGGAATCAGAGTAAGCAATGATTTCATAAAATTCCAACCAGTTTTTTATATTACATGACACCCAGTTTTTTAGCATAGACTTTGTCCAAATTTGGATATTTGTTTTTTCTGTGCTCTTTTATTACAATTGGCAGCAGATTTTATGTGGCTAACTCAGTCTTGATAGTTTTTTTAATACATTGTGTTGTGGTCTGTTTTCCTCAGGGTGTCAAAGGCAGAGAGGGTTCAGTAGGGTTTCACGGCAATCCTGGAGAGAAGGTTAGTGGTTTTGTAAAATCTACCAGTCACGTCATCACCATATGATGACAAAATGTAATGCAATAAAAAGCTGAAAACATTACTAGCCACATTTAACAGTACTCAGCAGCAAAAGCAAAAGTTTCCTTTCATTCTTCCATTTAAATCATAACCTTTCATTCACAAGCCATATGTTCATCTGTCTGCTCTCTATCTAAATGCATTTTACAACCTTTTCATTTGATATCAGGGGAAAAATGGCCTTGACGGGCCCAAAGGAAAACTCGGTCAGCCAGTAAGTGACTTATAGGTTGTATAATATATTTTTTCCCCTAATTTATGAACATTTAAACTTTAAGGGTCTAAAACTGTATATAAATTTCTCTATCTAGGGTCCTCGAGGCCTACCAGGAGAGAAGGGCTACAAAGGACCTGCTGTAAGACAAACATATAACACACATGCATTTTTTTGCACTCTTTTGTGTGTAGTGATGAAACATTTCTAAATGTAATCTTCTAAAGGGCCCACAAGGAAACATAGGCCAGTGGGGTGATCCCGGTCTGCAAGGGCCGGTGGGAAATAAAGGGCCCAGAGGACTGCCGGGGCCACATGGAGTGGCTGGGTACCCAGTATGTGTTTTTGGTTTATTTGGTTTATTGTTGTGAGGACTGAGGGAAGGTTTCAGCTCTAATCCCATATTGTATTTTTCAGGGTAAAGATGGACAACTTGGACCCCTTGGACTTCCAGGAGATAAAGGTGATAAGGTGGGCTTTTTATCTGTTGTTGTCTTCGTTATAATTATGTAAAATGTATTGGTTCTTTTGTTATGGCCTTGTATGAGACTATTTGTTTATAAATGTGTTGGCCAAAGGGACTGAGAGGAGCCAGTGGACTGAGGGGAGTTGCCGGTATCGATGGTGAGGAGGTAGATTGCTTATAAATCTTGATTATGCACCGTATTCTAATTCAATATTAAATTAAACTTTTATTAATATTCACATAATGCAAAGATATTTGCTTTGATTCTCCTTAATAGTTGATCTTATAATAGTTGAGTCTCCTACATACATTGACCAAAAGTGATTTTTATTTTCAAGATTGTTAATAATAAGAAACATTTCTTGAGCACCAAATCAGCATATTAGAATGATTTCTGAAGGATCATGTAACACTGAAGCCTAAAGTATTGGCAGCTAAAAATCCAGCGGTGTCGTCAAAGGAATAAGTTACATTTTAATTATATTAAAATAGAGAACAGTTATTTTTATTTGTAATAATATTTCACAGTATTACTATTTTTACTGTATTTTTTACTATATTTTTACTATTTGAGCAAATAAATGCAGCCTTGGTGAGCATTAGAGGCTTCTTTCAAAAACGTTGAAAAATTCAAATTTTAGCGGTAAAAAAATCATATTAAGTAAGATGGGCAACTGTTTTTTTTTCAGGGCCCAGTGGGTGAAATTGGACCAGTTGGACCAGTAGGAAGTAAAGGCTTGCCTGTGAGTACAAATTCTCTGTTGCTGTACATTTGCCATCTCCATTTCATATATGTACGTTGTGTTATGGTGTTTTATATAAATGATACACAGGACAGAACTGTCGGTTGTAGGGTGAGAAGGGTAAAGAAGGATCTTCTGTTGATCGTGGCCCAAAGGGAATCCAAGGAGAGATTGGAAATGGAGGACCAACTGGAGCCAAAGGACCAAAAGGACGAGAAGTAGGAATATTTGATTTTTAACTATTTCTTAGGTACACAATACCATAAATTATTAAAATAAAGATGTTGTGTGTCAGGGCCTGAGTGGTGCTCCAGGGTTGAAGGGAGATCCTGGATCCCCTGGTGAAAAAGTGAGTTTTTGATAAAGTTTGCACAGGTGTTTGAGTGAAATAATCAAATGCACTGAAATATTTTAATTATTGACATGTTGTCTGTGTGTTTTTGTTTTTGCTCAGGGTCAGCCAGGTGTGAGAGGTCACTCGGGCTTGGTGGGAAAGTACGGTTTTGGAGGGAATATGGGAGAATCTGGTAAAAAAGGCGACAAAGGTCTACCTGGACTTGTTGTGGGTACCACTTCCTCTTTTATAGTCAATGAAGCCTATGAAGAAATATGTATATTTTGTTTATTTCAATGTTCTATGGATATCATAGGGTGAGGCGGGAACAAAAGGGCCTCCAGGTCCAAATGGTGCTATTGGATTACTGGTAAGTTAAGTTTGATATATGTGACTCTGGACCACAAAACCAGCCTTAATTAATACAGATATATTTGTAGCAATAGCCAAAAATACATTGAATGGGTCCAAATTAATTATTTTTCTTATATGCCAAAAATCATTAGGATATGAAGTAAAGATCACATTCCATGAAGATATTTTGCAAATTTACTACCATAAATATATCAAAACTTAATTTTTGATTAGTAATATGCATTGCTAAGAACTTCATTTGGACAACTAACAAACCATACATCAATAGAAAGCTTATTTATTAATCTCAAAAATGGACCTCTATGACTGGTTTTGTGGTCAAGGGTGGCATATTTGATGTATTGTATATTTTTGGATATACATTTGACATTCATTTATTCTATTGAAATATAGGGTGGGCCAGGAAACAAAGGATTTGTTGGACAAACTGGAAAACATGGACCAAAAGTATGTTTTTGTATAAAATAGATTAGATGATCACTCTAAGTTATTCATCTATGACTTACTGGTGATAGGATGAGATACACTATCTTTTACACTGTCATGTGACTAAGTGCATCTGTTGTTTTTGTCCCCTGTAGGGAGAGCCTGGAGTTAAAGGCAGTCCAGGCAGCCCTGGAAAAATTGGATCAGTTGTAGGTTTCACCTTTGAAGATGCATGTATTATTAAAAAAAGCTGTCTGGTCTTACTGACCTGAATGGTGTATGTTGTTTACAGGGTGTTTTAGGTCCAAGTGGGAAGAAAGGAGAGCCAGGAACAAGTGGCAAAATGGTGAGCTAAATAACACTTTACACCCAGATTGGTTTCCAATCTAAAGAACAAAAGATGAAGCATTTGCCATTTAAAACCAGAACAAATATATTTCACACTGGCATACAATATGTTAAAATGTACATTGTTTACTTATCTGAATGATATGCTCCTGTTCAGGGCCTAGCGGGTCAGCCAGGAGCTGTGGGTCCTCGTGGACTAAAGGGAAAACCAGGATTTTCAGGACCTCCAGGGGGAAATGGAATCAAAGGACTACCAGGGCCAAAAGTCAGTAGGTCTATATTTTACATATTTATCATTTACTGCATGTTTTATTACTAGAATACAGTTGCAATCAAAATTATTCAACCCCCCAGAGACGGCAGTACTTTACAAATACAAGCTTTTCTGAAGATCTGTCAGGGGTGCGTGCAGGATTAGACGAGACGATAGACGATATATGCAAAATACAATATATTTAATATAAATCTCCAAGTGGAACAAGGCAGGAACATTCACACACGTCTATTACACAAAAGGACCGACAGGGACCTGAAATCAAAGACAGACTTTTAAAGACAGACTAATCAACAAACACAGGTGACACAGATGACTAATAATTACAAGGACAGGTGCAGGGAGTCACAATGACGAAGGGCTAAACCAAATGACAGATCAACGGGGGGGAAGACAAATGGGCAAAACCAATGACAAGACAGACAGAACTGTGACATTACGCCCCCCTCCGGAAAGGCGCGTCCTCGCGCCGTGGAAAAAAGAAAAAACGAGAGGGGCGGAAAAACCAGGAAACCAGAGTCAATGAAGGAGGGGGTTCCGGCGGAGGACGCAACCCCCGGAGGAGGACCAGAACAAAAGTCCAGGTGACACAAAAGACAGTCCATGGGGGCGACGACGGAGGGAGGAGCCAGGGAAGACACAGGAGGGACCTGAAGCAGGAGAGCAGGACCCAGATCGCAGCCAGGATGACGGCCCACGGAGGAGCCGACGGAGGGAGGAGCCATGGTGGAGGAAGGACCGCCGACTCCGTGGGGCCGACCGACAGAGGCAGAGCAGCTGGCAGAGGAACCCGAAGCGGAGATGGAGAGCCGAAGATCCAGGGCGACACCGCGGATCCGGAGGGCCAAGGCGGAACAGGAGGCTCTGGCGGCCGAGGCGGAGGCGGAGATCCGGAGGTCCGCGGCGGAGCCGGAGCGACAGAGGACGAAGGCGATGCTGACGGGAAGGAGGAGCCTGACAGAGCCGGAGGGACAGAGGGACGAGGCGAAGCCAGAGGAGTGGAGTCCCGAGGCTTCGGATGGTCGACGACTGACCAAGGAGGAGCCGGAAGGACGATGGAGCCCGGCGGAGCTGGTGGGCCGACGGTGGAGAGGAGGGCGTCGAGAGCCGTGGTGGAGCCGCAGGGTCGGAGGGCCAAGGTGGAGATCTGGACTCGTAGGCTGGAGGCGGAGCTGAGGGATCCTCCAGCCATGCCACCGATGTAAGCTGGCATCCCTGCGGCGAGCCCACTGCAGAGATGGTGGGCTGAGGGTGAGCAAGGGGACTGACTGATGAACTCCGGTTCTCTGGACAGCTGGGCGGAACCAGCGGGGACTCAGGACAGCTGGGCGGAACCAGCGGGGACCAGGCAGATTCAGATAGAAGAGGGCGGGTGGGAGGGAAGTTCATGCCAGTCAGTGGCTCAGTGACAAAGTCTATTAAGTCAAACGATATATAATCCAAAACTTCGGAAAAGTCAATAAGGTCCCCAGAGTTGTCCAGCTCACCCCCAGCGGTGTTGCAGTGGGCAGGGCTCTCCATTTCCCTCATCTGCTCCACGTCGCAATCCACCGACGCAGATGTAGAATCCGGCTCACGCACCTGATCAGCCGGAGAGGACTCTGGCTCTGTCGCTCGCGGCTCTAATCCCTCATCCGCGGTGCGCTCGGGTTCCCACTCTGCATGTTGGGGCGATGATTGGCTGCTCTCTGGGTCGTGAGTGGGGCTGACGTCCTCCTCGACGAAGCCGACAGTCCAGGAAGATCCACAGGACACCAGCACCCACTCGATGTATCCGGCAAGGCTCTCTCGAGGACCCTCCCCGGACAGCTGCGTCTTGATGTTTTCATTTAATCCGTTGCGGAAGAACGTGCACAAGCAGCTGTCCGGGTAATGAGTAGATGGGACGAGGAACAGAAAGTCTCTGATGTGGTCCTCGAGAGAGCGTTTCCCCTGCTTCAGGAGGATGATGATAACGGCAGGGTCCATAATAAATCAAAAACAAAACACTGAGAAAAACAAAGACGGAAAAATAAACGCAGGGGAAGGTGCCGGGTTAAACTGTTTCGGTCGGTCCTTATGTCAGGGGTGCGTGCAGGATTAGATGAGACGATAGACGATATATGCAAAATACAATATATTTAATATAAATCTCCAAGTGGAACAAGGCAGGAACAAGGCAGGAACATTCACACACGTCTATTACACAAAAGGACCGACAGGGAACTGAAATCAAAGACAGACTTTTAAAGACAGACTAATCAACAAACACAGGTGACACAGATGACTAATAATTACAAGGACAGGTGCAGGGAGTCACAATGACGAAGGGCTAAACCAAATGACAGATCAACGGGGGGAAGACAAATGGGCAAAACCAATGACAAGACAGACAGAACTGTGACAAGATCCAGGACTTTATAAAAATTGCATCTATAACAGATTACTGGTACATTAAAAGTGATAATGACAATATGTAATGTAATATGTTTACATTATATATTGTTCCAGAATTTTCTAATAACACAGCTATGTCACAATTATTCAACCCCTTTTCAGCATTTCAGTTTTTAGTCACTTATTTCTATGGTGGGGAACAAAATTGTCTTAAACACAATTAAACCTTTAGAAAGTCTATAAGAAAAAAGAATTAGCTTGAGCTGTTACACATACATACAGTTAGCCCATGCATGTGCTCAAATTTGAGTAGCAAATATGACAAAGGCAACAGAGCTCTCACAAAAGCTATTTAGAAGAAATGTCTTTACAAATATAAAGTCTAAGGCTACATGAAGATTTCTAAGACATTAAATATTCCTAGAGACACAGCTGGCAGCCATATTCCTTAGTTAAAAATGTGTTCTACTAGAAAACCTTTGAGGCAATGTCATAAATGTTTGATGAAAGCAGCTGAGGAAAAAGCCAATGTACAGCTACAGACTTGCTAGATGACCCAACAAAAGGAGGAAAAACATTTCAATGCAGTCTATAAGACGAACACTAGACAAGTATGGTCTTCATGTTGAGGCATCTTGCTGAATGGTACTCCTGACCACGAAGAAGATAAAGGCTGTCCTGAACATGCTAAAATTCAAACATGGAGGTAGATAAGTCCTGTTATGAGGTTGTTTTACTGTAGCAGGAAGTGGAGATCATGACGGTATGAAGGACATTATGGATTCTTTGAAGTATCAGGCCATTTTTGACAAGAATTGTGATGCCTTTGGTGCAAAGACTGAAGCTGATGATCAATTGACTTTCCTGCAGGACAACCATCCCAAAGTATACATCCAAATCTACTTAAGCTTGATTCAGGAATCAGTCATAGAAGTTCTTGAGGGGACTGTTCAGTCTCCAGATTTATTTCTCATTGAAAATATTTGGTTGAATTTGAAGACAGCAGTGGCAAAGTGAAAACTAAAGATTATCAGTGATCTGAAAGCTTTTTCAGGTGAGGAATGGGCCAAGATTGCAGTAGAGAGGTGACAGAAGCACTTCCAAGCAGCGTTTATTGGTAATTTTAAAGAATAAAAGATTCTGCACCAACTTTGACTTTTGGGGGTTGAATAATTATGAACACGTTAAGAGCCATTAGATTTTTTCCCCCCATCAATTTACATTGTCCGAAATACTCAAATGTTTATTAATAAACGTAAATGTCTTGCAGGTCAAGGGGGTTGAATAATTTTGATTGCAACTGTATGTTGTGCATTATTATATTTTAATCTCTGCACCAAAAAGTGTTTTTGTGATTCTTTCAAACAGGGAATGAGCGGTTCTCCTGGAAACAGAGGAAGTAAAGGTGCTTCAGGAAAGCCAGTGGGTTCATGAATTTTTTAAAGCTTTTATTGTCTTGATAATTTTCTGCTCTACTGAGATTTTTTCATATTTTGCCAACACAAATAAATAAAAGCTCATGGAAATGATGTATTATTATCTAGGGACCTCAAGGACCAAAAGGGAAACAAGGCAAACGCGGTCTTCCTGGAAAGCAAGCAAGTATCTCTAATACAAATGTCTAAAACTTTCTGACTATTTCATGATTGTGTCAAACATGATTGTCTTTTACATCTCTATTTAAGGGACGTAGTGGTACAGATGGCCTGCTGGGAGTTATAGGCACTGAGGGTGACCCAGTGAGTAGCTTGCTCTTATTTACTATTCATATTTTATAGTGTTGTTTGCCAATGCAACAATTTACCACCACAATGCATGGGTGTTTTGCGTGGTTCCTATGCAGTAGCTACGGCCTTCTGGCCCAAGGACAGTAGAATCACTTTATGGCAAATCGCAGATTTAGCAAGAAAGTGAGCATTTACTACTGTATTGTACAATCAGGGTGACATTGGATTCAGAGGACCTCCGGGAAGACCAGGTCGTCCAGGTAGTGCTGTAAGTAGGCTTGTTTTATACACACTATTTGAATTATTTATTATAAAGCATGTTAGTTATATAATATGGTCATGATTTGTGGCATGGTTTCAAATACAAATTCACAGAGTGCCCCAGGAACACCGGGTTTGCAAGGAAGTCCAGGACTACCTGGACCAAAGGTAATTACCACTCTGACTCTCAACTAAATGGTTCCTACTACAGTAAATTTACCAGCCTCTTCATCACAGGGCTCCGGAGGACAGAAAGGGAAACCAGGGCCCACCGGTCCGATAGGACCAAAGGTAATCAAATCAAAGTCATTGTTTTGTCCTCTGCAATCTTAGAGGATTTTAATTATTTGTTATTTTTTGTTAAATCTTAGGGGATTCTGGGACTTCAAGGTGAAAAGGGAGACCTTGGACATAAAGGACCAAAGGTATCACTGAAACCATTGACTATAGTCAAAAGACTGCCTTGTGCAATATTTTTGAAAAATGAAATATTTAGAAAAATCTAATTTTATTGAAAATGTAGAATAACAAATTCAAAAAAATGTTTTTTATGTATGTATGATGTATGTTGATGTATGTATGATATAAGATAATATGGAGCTTATACTTTAGAAGTTTTTGATCAGATTGAGCTTTTAAAGGCCTCATTGCTATTTAATGCAACTTACAGGGCCATGTTGGTATTAGAGGATTGCAAGGCCCCATTGGACCACCAGGAGAAAAGGTAAGTTCAAATGAAACATAGAAAGTACATCAAAAACAACCAATTGCTTTTTTTCACTAGTTATGAATGTTTACCTTCATCTTGCAGGGAAAGCAAGGTGCTCCAGGGTACAAGGGACGGCCTGGGCCAAAAGGCATACAGGTAAATAACTCCCTGTAGTATATTGTGGACATATTTATTGTGTCCTTTTGTTTCTTTATTTATGAATATGTTGTTTGTTGCAGGGTGAAGCTGGTGTTCGTGGGCCTCCTGGTGGCAATGGATTCCCTGGTTCACCTGTACGTCTCTTTGAAAACTCATTGACCTGCTTTATCGGCTTTAGAACAATGGCATAGATGACACAGATTCTTGTTTTGCTCTACAGGGTCCATCTGGAAGGAAGGTGTGTACTGAAATTGCAGGTGTGATTGTCATTTATATAGCTCTGCTTATCTATGCCCCGTACCTGAACCAGGTAGGTACAGTATAGATACAAATCTTATTATGGACTGACCTACAGTTCCCTAAAGTATTCAAACGGCAATGTACAATAGGGTCACATTGAAGCTCTGAAAATATGGGATTTAAAACAATCTAGACCTCAAAATATGTTAAGTTAATAAGTTATGTATGAAGTTTATGAAAAATGAAGAGAAAGGTGATTTTTTTTTTTTAGGTCACTAATTACAAATAGGAAAATACCTTATAGCAATAGAAGCATTTTTACTAAAAACATTTTACTGGTCTAAGAGTTTTTTTTTTCTTTAAATCCCACTATTTATAAATCTCGCAGTTCTGACTTTTTTCTCAGAATTACATCATATAAATTCACAATTATGACTTTTTTGTGAAATTTAAACTTCCAGTTGTGAATTATAAAGTCAAAACTGTGACAAAACTCACAATTCTGAGAAATAAACATGCAATTTTGAGAAATAAAGTTGCAGTTCTGAGAAATTAACTGGCAATTGCCATTGGAGTTTTTATCTCACAATTCTGACTTTATTTTATCACACAGTTCTGAAAAAAAAATCTAAATTGTGAGTTTATATCTCACAATTCTGACTTTATAACTCACAATTGCAAGTTTATATCTCACAATTCTGAGAAAAAAAGTCAGAATTGCGAGATATCAACTCAAAGTTTTTATCACACAATTCTGACTATTTCTTGCAAATGTGAGTTTATATCATGAAATTCTGAGAAAAAAAGTCAGTATTGTGAGTTTGTGAGAAATGTGCGATATAAAGTCGCAATTAACTTTTTTGTATATTTTATTCAATGGCGAAAACAGGCTTCCATGCGCTACTGTTTAAAAGTTTGGGGTTAGATAATTGTTTTATTTTATTTATTTATGTATCTTTTTTTGACAGGAATTAATAGGTTTACATCAAATTAATTTAAATACACTTTCTGATTTGTTTAACCATTTTCAGACCTATTTCTTTTTTTCTTTCTTTTTTAAAGGTTTCCCAGTCTGAGTTGTTCATACAGTTTTTTTTAATGTGTGTTGAAAACTAAAACTACATAATATTCACAATGTAAAACAGTCATACCCACTGACCATTGAACAGCCAATATTTGATGCCTTTTTCAAAAAGCTTAATAAGGTTAAATGTACTTTCTCACACGTTATTCATATCAACAGGGTATGAAAGGAGTTCAGGGAATATCAGGAGAAAAAGGCGTGAAAGGTCAGAGAGGACCACCGGTAAGTGGAATATTTTTTCCTGTATGTGACTTTAATTTCACACTTTAACTTCACATCATACTTATTTTATTTCTTTTTAGGAGATAATGTGTCTTACTCTGTTTGTATTCTGATTCACTCTCATCATCTCACAAGGGAAAACCAGGTATTACCGGCCAACAGATACCAGGGAGTTATTCTGCACCTCATGCTCAGAGAAGAGGATCACAAAATGTTGGTACAAACTCAAGCAATCAACCTTGGTTTGTTGAGCACTAAAGCGCACTTTTATTATCAAATATAGAGGGAAAGGTGGGATTGGATAGCAGAAAGACCTAAGATTCAAAATAAAGGTTTTACTATACCGATTGAATGTCTTTGCACATTCTTTTCAGAAAGTAAGGTTATTATCCAGAAAGTCTCGATTTGATGAAAATAGGCGCTCACAAGGCACCAAAGACAACCCAGCAACCACCTGCAGAGAGCTGAGCCTCATCCAGCCTCACCTCAGAGACGGTGAGCAGAACTTCAGAACTGAAAATGAAATCAGAGAGAAGGACATTTTTAATTTACTGTTGTCCTGTTTATAGGGCACTACTACGTTGATCCAAACCATGGATGTCCTTATGATTCTCTTCGTGTGTTCTGTAATTTTACTGCTGGTGGTCTAACTTGTGTGTCTCCTGTCCGGTCTAAAGTAAGTTAGCTTTGGTGATTCTAAGACATGTAAACTGGTGTTTATCTTTACTCTAAGATTCCCAAAAGTGGGATGTAAAAACTGGAACAATTAAAAGAAAACATTTTTCTTAGTGTGAACTGAGCATTTTAATAATCTAAATAACTTTTCTTCACTATAAAGATTTTTTTGTAGAATGAAAATGGATTCATGGATGTTCATGGAACCATATGGTAATAAAGCTGGTACAATTAAAAAAAATTCACCAGCTAAACACAGAATATAACAATAACATATGGACTCATGAACAGTATAGGTATTCTGTTATATTGAATATAATACCATATTTGTGTTTATATTTGTGGTGATTTTGTCAGATTTCAGGGATGTGGCCATCAGACAGACCTAAAAAGTGGTTTAGTGAGCTTGACAGAGGCTTCAAGGTAAATTACTGACCTTACTGAAATTCATAAGCTGATGTACAGTTGAGGTCAAAAGTTTACATACACCTTGCAGAATCTGCAAAATGTTAATTATTTTACCAAAATAAGAGGGATCATGCAAAATACATGTTATTTTTAATTTAGTACTGACCTGAATAAGATATTTCACATAAAAGATGTTGACATATAGTCCACAAGACAAAAGTAATAGTTTATTTATAAAAAAATTACCCTGTTCAAAAGTTTACATATGCTTAATACTGTGTTGTTAACTGAATGAGCTTCACAGCTGTGTTTTTTTGTTTTGTTTTGTTTAGTGATAGTTGTTCATGAGTCCCTTGTTTGTCCTGAACAGTTAAACTGTTTGCTGTTCTTCAGAAAAGTCTTTTAGGTCCCACAAATTCTTTGGTTTTTCAGCATTTGTGTGTATTTGTACCCTTTCCAACAATGACTGTATGATTTTGAGATCCATCTTTTCAGACTGAGGACAACTGAGGGACTTATATGCAACTATTACAGAAGGTTCAAACGCACACTGATGCTTTAGAAGGAAACATGATGCATTAAGAGCCGGGGGGTGTAAACTTTTGAAGTGTACATTTTTCTTATTTTGCCCAAATATCATATTTTTCTCATTTAGTACTGCCCTTCAGAAGCTTCAGAAGCAGGTGCTTACATGTTTCCCAGCACACAAAATAATAACTGTAAAAAATAATTTACCCATGATATTCAAATTGAAGTTTTCACCCTCAGCTCTTAATGCATTGTGTTTTCTTCTGAAGCATCAGTGAGCATTTGAACCTTCTGTAATAGTTGCATATGAGTCCCTCAGTTGTCCTCAGTGTGAAAAGATGGATCTCAAAATCATACAGTCATTGTTGGAAAGGGTTTAAATACACAAAAATGCTGAAAAATCAAATAATTTGTGGGACCTAAAGGATTTTTTAGAAGTAGAGCGGGCAGTTTAACTGTTCAGGACAAACAAGAGATTCATAAACAAATGTCACTAAACAAAAAAAGAAACCACAGCTGTGGATCATCCAGGTAACAGTATTAAGAATCAAGTGTATGTAAACTTTTGAACGGGGTAATTATTATTTTCTCATGTGGACAGTATGTAAACATAATTTATGTGAAATATCTTATTCAGGTCAATACTAAATAAAAAAACAACATGCATTTTGTATAATCTCTCTGGTTTTGGTAAAATAATTAACATTTTTGCAGATTCTGTAAACGTATGACCTCAACTGTAATTTCTTGTTTATTTACTAACATGGTGGGTTCTTTGTTTTTATGGAAACAGTGCTGTGAATATCATCAATTTTATTGAGAATGACAGGCATCTTAATGAATGCAATTTTCGGATTATTGCTCTCTGCAGTTTGAGTACAGAGATCTCGATGTTGTCCAACTGCGATTCCTACGGTTACACAGCAACTCTGCCACACAAAGCATCAGCCTGACATGTCCTAAAAACCACAGCCTGACTGCTAAACACCAGGAAACCACCAACAGGGTGTTACACTTATGGGGAGACTCCAATCAAGAAATCCATTCATCCCATGTCATCATATCACAACATGGTTGTGAGGTTAGAAGTAATCCTAGGGCATGTAATTAGTGTAACACACTTGACAACAGCTTTTCTAAATGAGAAGTTTCCAAAAATGGCACACAACCAAACCATATAATGTAAAGTAAAGCTATTCAATAACAGTAGGTCATCTATAAGTATTTTCCCTGCCTTATCTTTACAGGTAACAGCACAAGTGAGGGTTCTGGGGAATTCAGAGCTTCACGGAGGAGACATGCAACTACTTCCCATAAGAGATGTTCTTTTCCAGGGCGGAGGAGAAACCTGGGAAGGAAATGCGAAAGAGAGCTTCGTACTCGGACATTTGTGCTTTTTATAGCATCTTTTTAAAAATAGATGCCGTTCACAGAGCACCTGGGAGAAATCCATTGTTGCCAGCACATACTGTACAATTAGATCTAGGATTGTATTATAATGTAGGGTACTATTCTCTGGGGTTAAATTATTATGATTTGCAGTAGACTGCAATAGTGGTGCAATAACTGTGTGTGTGCATGTTTGTAGTAAGTTTATTTAGACTTACAGTATGTCACAAAAGTGAGTACACCCCTCACATTTAAGCAGCCATTTTAGTATATCTTCTCAAGGGACAATACTATAGAAATGAAACTTGGATATGTTTTAGAGTAGTCAATGTGCAGCTTGTGCACCCCACAGGTGCTTAATAGGGTTCAGGTCTGGAGACATACTTGGCCACTCCATCACCTTCACCTTCAGCATCATGTTCTGCTTCAGAATGTACAGTACATAATGAAATCCATATTTCCCTCACTGAATTGCAGCTCCCCAGTACCAGAAGCTCTCATGCAGGCCCAGACCATGATGCTACCACCACCATGCTTGACTACAGGCAAGGCACAATTTTCTTGGTACTCCTCACCAGGGCATCGCCACACATGGTGGACACCATCTGAGCCAAACAAGTTTATCTTATAGTCTCATCAGACCACAGGACATGATTCCAGTAATTCATGCTCTTGGACAGGTTGTCTTCAGCAAACTGTTTGGGGGCTTTCTTTTGAGCCAGCTTCAGATGAGGCTTCCTTCTGGGACGACACCTATGCAAACCGATTAGTTGCTGTGTGCGGCGTATGGTCTGAGCACTGACAAGCCAACCTTCTACTTGCGCAACCTTTAAAGCAATGCTGGCAGTACTCATGCGTCTGTTTTTTAAAGCCAAGTTCTGCACCTGACGCACAGAGCGAGTGCTCAACTTCGTTGATCGATGCTTGCAAGGCCTGTTCCGAATGGAACCCATCTTGGAAAACCTCTGTATGACCCTGATCACTGTAGTGTAACTCAGTTTCAGGGTGTTACTGAACCTCTAATAGCCTTGGCCATCTTTGTGGAGAGCAACAATTCTAATTCTCAAATCCTCAGAGAGTTCTTTGCCATGAGATGCCATGTTGAACATCCAGTTGTCAGTATGAGAGAATTGTACTTAAAGCACCTCATTTTAACTGCTGTAATACAAGATACACAATTTTGTATGGTCCTGTCAAGCAGACAAAAACATAAACATGATGAGTAGGACATGTGACTTTGCATGGTTAAACAACATACTGCTGCAACATACACTTAGGGTGTACTCACTTTTGTTGCCAGCTATTTTGACAATAATGGCTGTATGTTTAGTTATTTTCAGAGGACAGTAAATCTATACTGCTATACAAGCTGCATATTGACTACTCTAAAATATATCCAAGTTTCATTTCTATAGTATTGTCTTTTGAGAAGATATACTAAAATGGTTGCTGAAATGTGAGGGGCATACTCACTGTTGTGAGATACTGTATGTTAGTGGGTTGCGAGTATTTATGATTATGATTTATGTATGCAAAAGTGTAATAATTTGTTACAAAGGAAGAATATTAATATTAAATATTAAAAATATTAAACCTATTATTGCACCTAGCACTGTG
>NC_133375.1:32086668-32166572 GCF_049309525.1 Garra rufa | reverse complement strand
GTGTTGTCATCTTCCCATGCAATGGATAACCCTTGGATACTGCTTTATTTATTTATTTATTTTAACTAGGCAACATTTCACACACATTAGGTGAATTTTAATGTATAATAAATAACTTGGGGCATCAGTGGGCAATACTGGCTAGATCAGGATCTAATTATATAATGTCTTCATTCTCCATACATTGATAGCGCAGCGTACTTTGCTCTTTCACATCCTCAACTTCACCTCTCATATACACATGTGATATATAGTTATTTCACAAATGTAACTTTAAATATCACCCTAATTTAACATAAAACACACAATAAAAAAACAACAACCCTACATATATAATAATTTTTAACTTTCCCAACGGACCCAACCAACACTCATTTTTTGCACAGTCCTACCTTAACGATTGGCTTTATTTGACATTTGTTTGGGTTTTGGCGTGAAAACCGTGAAATATCACCTGGGCATATTCTTGAAGGCTTTTGAGATTCATATATTAATTCAACATTTCATATTGGAAAAGAGTGCGATAACCAGTCATTACATAAACTTGGCAACGCAACGTAGTAAGGTATTGACAGAGCCAGAGCCATATAAAAAGCTTTTTATATGGCTCTGGGTATTGATACTGTTACAGTACATTTACGGTCGAACCATCGTCCAATCAGATGGCGATTCGAAGCAGACTCCGCCCCCCCGTAGAGAACTAGCGCCTGTTGTTTCAGTTGATTTCAACAGGCCTGATGCTGCTGCTGTCGCACGGATCTCATTCAATCACACAACGTCGTCAGCATTCACCGACTTTGTCTTCAGAGAGCTGAATTGATTATTACAGACGTGTGTTTTCAGGAAGAAGCACAAGTAAGTGATAGAAACGTTGTTTTTTGTCTTTCTTAAACGGAGTCTGTAAAACAAACAGTATTTTGTCGGCAACATTTCCTGGTAAATGAACGTCTTTTGTGGAACTTACAATAACCGTATCGAGTATCCTGCGTATTCAGTGTCAATTAAATGCTAGTTTTAAGTACAGACGAATAGTTAAGCCCCCTCAAAAATGACAGCGCAGCATCAACACAGTTATCGTTAGCAAATTTAATGTAATGTATAACTTAGTTGTAGGGTTAAAGCTTGAATCCTTTGCGTGTGGCAAGCCATTTAACGTTAATTCTACTGACCACCTAGAGTCTTTATTTATCTTACTAGTATACTAGTAACAGTAAGTAATTAAATAGTGACTAGTATTTTTAGTAGTTTAATAGGACCTGTGGTTCAGATGTCAACTGCTCATTTAATCAGAATAGTACGTTTTCAAGTTATTTTGATACCAGTTAACTATTCCTTAGATATTCTTACTTATTTCTTAGTTACTAATAAAAATCGTCTCACTAATAAGCTTTTTTCTGTCCTATTGAATGATTAATGTTTGCCAGAATGACTACTTTAAAATTAAAATCTTACTAGTAAGTACAAATTCAAAACCGTGACATTCTTTTTAATAATAAATGTAATAATATATCAATAATAAAAACCACGTTTGCTCTTGGTGTTTGTTTTTCAGCAGCAGGATGGTGAATGAGGGTGCTGGCGCCCCACGCAGTCGCAAAGGGTCCCATAAGGTGGCTCCATCATCAGACCAGGATGGCACAGAAGCTGAAAGAGCCACAGGAGAGCTATCCTGCTCCAGTAATGGTGAGACTGAATAACTAAACAAAAAACCTTGAGCTGATCCTCCAAGTGCAGAGTATTTAAATTAAGTGCAGGCAAAACAGTCACATATGGATTCTAATGAAGAGACAGAGTTTAATGTAGGTCATTCAACTCTCACCTACTGGAATCAGTTGCAACATGTTTCACTTAGTGTCCTTTACTGTTTACGTTGATTGTACAAATTGTACAACTCATCATTTGTATGACAATGTCATACAAAAGAGTACATACCTTTGATATTATTCATTTGGAGGCTAAACAAGAGATTTTCTTCTCTTTGTCTGGTCTGTTTTAGGAGTTTTCAGTAGTTATGTGGTAAAAAAAAGGTTTATTATTTGTTAAATTTAAATTTGCAGTAATAACTGAAATAACCAATAATAACCTTGACAGTTGAGCTGTGTAAGCATATATGCAGTAAAGAAGAATGAGGAAACAATAGCCATGACACATTTGCTACGTTAGTAAAACCATCAAACTTAATTCTCAGATGAACAGACTGCCATGTGATTTGCCATGTGACCTGATTGAGAAATTGCCATGTCCTGCCCAGTACTGTTATCAATGAAGTAGTTATTCACATTAACTCTGACGTGACACTGAAAATGCTAGAGTAGTGTTTTATTGTGCAACCTCACTGTCGAACAGATTCAGGATCATTTCATAAGATTCTTCACAGTGTAGCATTTGAGTTAATGTTATTGGTTTTTAAAATTCTCTATATCTTATATCATTTCATGGTTTTCAATAGGATATACTTTAGTGCTTTTGTCAAAAGTCATTATGTGCCTTTTGTCTTTCTTTTTACTGCATTTTAAAATGTCACTGCATTTTGAGACTGTTAATGAATTGTAATATGTGATCCTGGACCACAAAACCAGTCTTAAGTAGCACGGGTATATTTGCAGGGCTCGAAATTAACTTTTTTACTTGGTAGCACTGGTGCTCCCAACTTCAAAAAGTTAGGAGCACCAAAAAATTTTTAGGAGCACCTAATTTCGTTTTAGTAATGCGCCGATCTTGATTCTTCATGGTCAATTCTTAATGCAGATGTTTTACAAGCAAATGGGCTGATTCTGAAAGCCTTTTTTATATATTTATTTTACGCCTTAAGCAAGGGACAAGAATGAATGAAAATATGAGTACATGAACAAGATGTTTATTTTCTCTATTATAGTTACAGCCATTTAAAGAGGTTAAAGATAAAGAGTTAAAGCCATTTAGAGGCAACCACTGCCTTTTTAAACAATCTACAGTATAAACAACAAAAAATAAACGACACTTCTTTCTTAGTCGTGTAGTCAATAAATGCAGGCATAATCAAAGTAGGCTACTCTTTCAGTATTCAAAGTGCAAATGACCGAATTTTTCTGATACAGAGCTATTGACACAATACAGCTTATTATAGCCCACACACTAATAACAGCCTAGATATGTTATGTAGCCTAATTTGCACACATTGGGGAGTCGCTCTCTAAACGTGGGGTATTAAAATTGCTTTTGAATGCGTGTACGAGTTTTACTTTTGGTTTCGTTTTAACGATCCCGCCAAACTCTCGACGGTGCTGCGTGTGCATTCTACAATGCAAGAGATTACTTCAACAAAACCATTTGAAAGTGGGAGGACACCAACGGGATTTTGAAATGTGTCCCGAGTGGAAATTACGCCCCTGTGTGAGTGGAACTCTGCCGCTGAGTTATCATCTGATGTGAATTTATGCGGCGATGTACAGTATATTGAGACGGAGACGGCAGAATTGTATCTGACAGAATGTACGCTGTAGCACGAAATAGATTTCTTCGAAAGCAGATTGTGGAGACCTTCTAATTGTCCACAATCAAAAGAGAGAACGGCGAACCTGTCACTGCATCAGCTCACAACAGTCTGTGCAGTAGTTAGGCTAGCCAAAGTTTTGTGAAGAAATGAAAGTAAGTTGCACCACAACAATTACTCGCACTCGCACAAATGCTCCCAAATATAATTTGAGGTCGCGCAGATTACATTTTGGGAGCATATGCGACCAAAATGGTCGCAATTTCGGGCCCTGATTTGTAGCAGTAGCCAAAAATACATTGTATGGGTCGAAATTATAGATTTTTCTTTGATGCCAAAAATAATTAGGATATTAAGTAAATATCATGTTCCATGAAAATATTTTTTTACATTTTCTACCGTAACTATATCAAAACTTAAGTTTTGATTGGTAATATGCATTGCTAAGAACTTCATTTGGACATCTTTAAAAGCGATTTTCTCAATATTTTGATTTTCTTGCACCTTCAGATTCCAGATTTTCAAATAGTTGCATCTTGGCCAAATATTGTCCTATCCTATCAAACCATACATCAATAGAAAGATTATTTACTCAGCATTTCATAAAATGGACCTTTATGACTGGTTTTGTGGTCCAGGGTCACATTTAAGTCTAGTCCATTTATTTTTTTCCACTGGCTTTGACATGCATATCTATCTATCTATCTTATCGTATAGTCTCACTTTCTAAATGAAAGTGACTCTCTTTCAGTCTTTAATAATATGAAAGATTAATGAAAACTTTTTGAAGGCATCTTTGTACATTCTATTAATATAAAGTGAGTTTTCAGTGCTTTTTAGAGCGATTTTGTGATGTTTTTTTTAAAGTGTTGTATGAATCACCGTTTCTTCTGTTTACTCTCTAACAGATACAGGCATTCTGTTTGCATTCTGTTGGATTAGTTAAAGATTAGTGATATCGTAACCAGGATACAGTGGCCACAAGTGCCACAGAATGACCTGCTCCATCTGTGTGTAGTTGAGAAACATTCATGAGGGAACTGTATTGATGTCTCTTTTCAGGAACAGTGGAAGTGGAGCACATTATCAGTGCAAAACTACAGTTGAAGAAAAAAGCTGAGGTAGGTTTTCTCAGAGGCTTTCAGTACTTTTATCTTGTTTTAAAGAAAATCAGATATCAAAGCCATGAACGCAACAGAGTGTTGAATGTTGTATGTGGGCAAATCTTGTTCTTTATCACTGTATTGTAGAAGACTATCAGTATTATCACAGATTATCTGTATTATCACGTAATACGTCACAGGTTAACAGTTCCTAAACAAAGTGTGACCTTTGGTTTGACTGAATCCTTTCAGTGGTTAAAATGGAATTAGTGCTGTCAAACAATTAATCGTGAATAATCGCATCCAAAATAAAAATTTTTGTTAACGTAATATGTGTATACTGTGTATATTTATTATGTGTATATATAAATACACAAACATACAGTATATATTTTGAAAATATTTACATGTATTTAAATTAATATATTTATATTCATATAGTTAATATTAATTATATAAATATATTTAATATATAAACATCACATATTTTTCTTAAATATATCCATGCTTGTATGTGTATTTATATAATATGTGACCCTGGACCACAAAACCAGTCATAAGGTTAAATTTTACAAAACTGAGATATATACATCATATGAAAGCTCAATAAATGAGCTTTCTATTGATGTATAGTTTGTTAGGATAGGACGATATTTGGCCGAGATACATCTATTTGAAAATCTGGAATCTAAGGGTGCAAAAAAAATCAAAATACTGAGAAAATCACCTTTAAAGTTGTCCAAATTCTTAACAATGCATATTACTAATCAAAAATTACATTTTGATAGGTTTATAGTAGGAATTTTACAAAAAATCTTAATGTAACATGATCTTTACTTAATTTCCTAATGATTTTTGACATTAAAGAAAAATCAATAATTTTGACCCATACAATGTATTTTTGGCTATTGCTACAAATATACCCCAGCGACTTAAGACTGGTTTTGTGGTCCAGGGTCACATATATAATTTTTTTTTTTTTTTTTGGATGGGAATAATCGCTTTACAGCACTTCATCGTTTTATCATTTTACAGCAAGTTTATTTAAATAAAAATACAGAAAAAAAAACGTAACATTGTGAAATATTATTGCAATTTAAAATTGTGTTTTTCTATTTGAATATACTTCAAAACAGAATTTATTCCTGTGATGCACAGCTGAATTGTCAGCATCATTTCAGTGTCTTCAGTGTCAAATGATCCTTCAGAAATAGTTCTAATATGCTGATTTATTATCAATTTTGGAAACATTTGTGTTTTTTTTTTTTTGGAATCTGTGATCCTTTTTTCAGGATTCTTTGATGAATAAAATGTTAAAAAGAATAGCATTTATTTAAAATAAAACATTTTCTAACAACATAGACTACCGTTCAAAGTTTGGGATCAGTATTTGTTTTCTGTCTTACTATGTTTGAAAGAAATTAATACTTTTATTTAGCAAGAATGTGTTATATTGATAAAAAGTGATAGTAAAGACTTACATTGTTAAAGATTTCTACTTTGAATAAATGCTGTACTTTTTAAACTTTTAATTCATCAAAGAATCCTGAAAAAAAGTATGGTTTTAGGAACCTTTACAAGTGCTTGTAAAGGTTACAGGAAGTGTAGATAAAATAGGGAAGGATGTGGTTGTCAGCTAGAGGCTGTGAGGTTTGGGAAAATATGATGTTCTTGTTTGTAACACATACGTCTTCTATACACTTTCCTAAGAACATTACGTTATAGTCACATGATTGAACTTCAGAATTTATTTAAATGACAGACTTCCGATGTATTTCGTCATTAGTTTAGTTTCAGTTCAGTCTGTGCTCAAGTTGAGTATCCCTAAAAGTTCTTTGACGTACAAGACCTTCATTTGTCTCTGTTAAGAGAAGCTGCAGTCAAAACAGCATGACCATGACATTCTGAGTTATCACATGAGACCTGATTCTCTGGCTGAATTACTCTTATCTTGTGGATATGATGTGTGTAGCATTATAAGACCTTTTGCAAACCTTCTGTTCTTGTTTTCAAGACCCTCCTTAGAAAAGACTGTGTTCTGTCTTTTTTCAGCATTTGAAAGCAGACCTGATGAAGCAGTTTGACAGTCAAGTGAATGAATTCATGGACAGTCTGATAGAAGAGTCTGCCAGTCTGGGTTCCTCCCATGTGAGCACAGTGTTTCCTCTCTCAGATAAGGAGAAAAGCAAACTCAGGTACTGAAAGCACAAACCGGATTGCAATGACTGCCACAGCTGGCTAGTACACTTTGTTCTCTTCTCTTGTACTTTGTGATTTCTTTCCTGTTGTGTGATCAAAAATACAGAAAAAAGTTATATTATGAAATATTATTGCAATTTAAACTAACAGTTTTTTTTATTTTAATACACTTTAAAATATAATTTATTATATTTAGCAATTACTCCACTCTTCAGTGTTACACGATCCTTCAGAAATCATTCTAAGATGCTGATTTAGTATCAGTGTTGGAAACAGTTGTGTTGCTAAACACAACTTTTTGGAACCTGTGATACTTTTTCAGGATTCTTTGATGAATAAAAAGTTAAAAAGACCAGCATTTATTCAAAATAGAAATCTTTTCTAACACTATAAGTCTTTGCTATCACTTTTGATCAATTTAACACATCCTTGGTGAATAAAAGTATTATTTTCTTTCAAAGAAAGAAGAAAGAAAAATGAACTGACCCCAAACTTTGAGCAGTAGTGTATAATGTTACAAAAGATTTCTATTTTAAATAAACGCTGTTTTTTTTTTTGTTTCAAATCAATCAAAATTTGAGATTTCTTAGCATGACATTCTATCAGTGTAGTGCTTTTATCTAATATTCTTTTTGCCTTTCTCTTTTTCCCCTGTTGTCTAACACTTTTTGTCTTCTTCTCTGCTCCTGTAGGCTTACGCGACCTTCCCAAGGCCAAACCAAACAGTTTGTGATCCGTCGATCCCTGTTAGAGTAAGTCATGAGTGATCTTGCCGAAACCCCTCCTGATATGTGTGAAATCTAAGATTTGTTTCTGCCTGTGGTCAGATGTGGATGAGATATGGCTTGAATTTGATTAGCTGACCTTAATGAACCTGTTTGTTATAGCATAAACATTTTCTTTTTACAGTGATCTGTTTGAGGTGAACCACATTCGCACCATCTATCACATGTTCATCGCCCTCCTCATTCTCTTCATCTTCAGCACGCTTGTCGTGGATTTCATCGATGAGGGCAGGTTAGAGCATTCACAATCCAATTCACTTCCAGAATTTTTTTTTTTTTTTACAGATAATGTACTCACCTCCTTGTCATCCAAAATGTTCATGTCTTTCTTTTTTCAGTCGTAAAGAATTTGTTTTTTGAGGAAAACATATCAAGATTTTTCTCCATATAGTGGACTTCTATGGTGCCCCGAGTTTGAACGTCCAAAATGCAGTTTAAATGCAGCTTCAAAGGGCTCTAAAGGATCATTAGATAATTAATAGTAGTTCTTCAGGAGGTATGACAGAATACATTAGTTATTGATTAGCTACCTGTTACTTAACACATTCATAAAATTGTATTACATACTGATTAGTTAGCACATCTTCCTTAGTAGTTAACAGTAGTGAGTCAAGTGTTAATGAATAGTTAGCTGTTAGTTCTTCAGTAATTCCTTATTAGTTCTGCAGTAAGTAAGAAACAGTATTCTAAAGTGTTAGCCGAAAGACTCCCATCTCATTTTCTCCCTCAATAATTATTATTTTTGAAGTTGAGGGAGAAAATAAGATGGAAGTTTTTGGTCTTGAACCTGAAAAAAAGTTAAGCAGAGCAAGACAAGACGAGCGTTTGGGGTTAAAAAGTATATAAATTGTAATTTAAAAAATATATAAGAGATTGTTTCGCTAGAAAAGACCCTTCTTCCTCGGCTGGGATCGTTTATATCCGCATTTGGGATTGTTTGAAGCAGCATTTAAACTGCATTTCGGAAGTTCAAACTCTGGGCACTATAGAAGTCCACTATATGGAGGAAAATCCTAAAATGTTTCCCTCAAAAAACATAATTTCTTTACGGCTGAAGGTAGAAAGACATGAATATCTTGGATGACAAGGGGGTGAGTACATTACCTGTCAATTTTTGTTCTGAAAGTGAACTTCTCCTTTAAGCTGGACCCTAGTTTATCATGAGCTTGTTTAGGCTGGTCCTGCTCATAATGTAACCAGCTTAAAAGCTGCCATGCTTTAAAACATACCTAACCAGCATATGCTGAATTCATTAACACTTTTGGAATCTGTTTTACTTTGTTTGTTTGTTTTTAAAAAGCAGCCTTGCATTAAATGTTTTGACTAAATTCATAATGGTTTTTACTTTTGCCAAAATTTGAGATATATTTTGTCTTTACAAGCACAATGTTTGCAAGGTCTCCTAAATGAATAAAAATGAGCTCTGAAACTATTTAATATATACTGGTTACAATTCAAAAGTGTTTTCTTAGTTAATCACGTACCTTGAGTCTTAAAAGTGAGTGAAGTGAGACAATAAAATGAGATGCACTAAATTGTGTAAGCTGCAAAAAATGTTTCTTTCTTGCTCTCTCTAGACTGGTGCTTGAGTTTGATCTGTTGGTGTACGCGTTTGGCCAGTTCCCCCTAGTGGTTGTCACGTGGATATGTATGTTCCTGTCCACGCTTGTGGTTCCATATGTACTGCTCAGTGTCTGGGCGAGCGTTTACCCCACGTCAAATCTTCGGGCCTTATGGACAGTGCTGGCCGGTTCTCTTTTGTTGCTGTACCAGGGCCTGTGTTTGGGTTTCCTACCCACATATGTGGTGCTGAAGAACGGCCTTCCCCCTGCTTCATGCTTCATACTTATTCTAGAACAGGTACTCCGTAACCATAGCAACAGGATTTTTTTATATCACTCTTGATTATTTGATGCTCTGTTTTCTGCCTTTTATGCGTTTATTTGGTTTTGTTACTAGTTACAAATCTATCATATTTGATAGTGTATTTTAATTTCACTGCTGAATCTAGTTGTTGCTATTGTTTCTGTTTTAAACAGGTGCGACTGATAATGAAGGCTCACTCTTTCATCAGGGAAAATGTGCCAAGAGTACGATCCTTAGAACGAAACAAAACAAGTAAGATCTTCACTTAGATGTTAGTAACTCTGCATAAATAAACTGACAAAAACTTGTAATTTTTTTTGTCTTTTTATTTATTTATTTTTTATCAGATTCATCAACTGTACCTCAGTTCACCCAGTACATTTACTTTCTTTTTGCACCCACCCTGATATACAGAGACAGTTATCCACGGTAAGATTTAGTACTATTGATTTGTATAGTAGTTTCAGTTACATTTTTAATGTTTTTAATTAACTTCTTTTTTTAAAGAAGTCTCTAAAGCTCATGAGTTCCATTTATTTAATCAAAAATGTAGGGGAAAGAAAATGAGCTAATTAGCCATTACTCCAGACTACAATGTAAGAAATCATTCAAATATGCTAGTTTATTATCAATGTTGGAAACAGTTGTGCTGCTTAATATTTTTTTGCAATCTGTGATACTTTTTTCAGGGTTCATTGATTAATAAAAAGTTAAAGAGAACAATATTTCTTATAAATCTTTTCTTACAATATAAGTCTTGAATAAAAGTATTAATTTCTTTCAAAGAAAGGAAAAAAGAAGGAAAGAGAATTACTGACCCCAAACTTTAAATAGTAGTGTATAATGTTACAAAAGAGTTCTATTTTAAATAAATGCTGTTCTTTGTAACATTTTATTGATCAAAGAATGCTGAAAAAAGTAATGCAGGTTCCAAAAAAAAAAAAAAAATTAAGCAGTACAACTGTTTTCAACATTGATAATAAATCAGCATTGATTAGAATGATTTCTGAAGGATCATGTGACACTAAAGACTGCAGTAATGATGCTGAAAATTCAGCGTTGCATCACAAGAATAAATTCAAATTTAAAGTATATTAAAATAAAAAATCACAATTTTAAATTGCAATAATATTTCACAATATTACTGTTTTTTCTGTATTTTTAATCAAATAAACGCAGCCTTGATGATCAGAAAAGACATTTTTGAAAAACACAAAAAATCGTAGTGATCCCAAACTTTTCAACGGCAGTGTTTATATATAAAAATATGAATATACACATATATAACTTCAGTTATAAGTTTTAGCTATGTGTGTAGCATGTATAAAAGTAATGAATAATAATGATAACATTTATATATATAATTTTTTTTTTTTAATTCAGTTCACTTATGCTACTTTGTCCTTGTAGAAATCCATGCATTCGGTGGGGTTATGTAGCTACAAAGTTTGCACAGGTGGACTCTTTGAAATACTTTTATAAACATTTATTTCAAAACTTGGTAAATGTAATATTGAAATCTTGAATATGTTTTTTTTTTCTGTCACTCCAGGTGATCGGGAGTTTGTTTTATGCGTATTACATATTTGTGCGGCTATGTATCCCTCAGTTCCGCAGTATCAGTATGCAGCTCTTTGACCTGAGGGCCATGGTGTTATGTGTCTTCAACTCTATACTGCCAGGTAGAATGTCAACAGTACAACCATATTTAAATGTAGCACATCTTCAGATTCCTTTATCCACCTTATTCTTCAATGCAGAAGTAAGCCTATGGGAGAGACTTTCGGTTCATTCGTTGCTAGAGGAAAATAACGAGAAGAATAACAGTTTGCACTACAAACCAGTGTGTTCATAATTAAGATAATACATTAAAATAGTATGGTAAGGCACATCAATTTGCAATATCAAACATTGTTTTGTAGAGCTAAAAATAGCTTGACGCGGATGAGACCGGAAGCAAGACCCATAAAATTTACCCGCTCTTACTGGAAGAATAAGGTGGATACTGATAAGATGTCTAAACAACAAGAATACACACTGAGAAGGGTCACAGATGTAGTAAAAAAAAGTGTACAAATGAATGCAGTTTGTGTAACAGTGTTGTCCTATATTTGTAGGAGTGCTGGTGCTTTTCTTGGCATTCTTTGCCTTTCTGCATTGCTGGCTTAATGCATTTGCTGAAATGCTACGGTTTGGAGACAGAATGTTTTATAAGGTAACAGACAGCGCCAACAGACTCAGGAAAGAGTCACATGTGCCCTGTATTTAATTAATTTTATTTTATTTAATTACAAATATACTTCTTCCTTAAAGGCAGTTTACTGTAGTTTTTATGAGCTGAAAAAATGCTTCATTATGTTGACATTATGCAGCTGTTCATTAAATAATGTGATTTTTCTCTAGGACTGGTGGAACTCCACTTCATTTGCTAACTATTACCGCACGTGGAATGTTGTCGTACATGATTGGCTTTATTACTATGTCTACAGGGACTTCCTGTGGGTAAGTCATCAGTTGAAAATGACAGAATACAACATATAAATACAAAGTACAATATGAATGATTATAGTTATTCTTTATTTATTGTCTGATTGGTTATAGTTTATTTTTATATAATTTTTTATATATACACTACCAGTCAAAAGTTTTTGAACAGTAAGTTTTTAATGTTTTTTGAAGAAGTCTCTTCTGCTCACCAAGCCTGCATTTCTTTGATCCAAAGTACAGCAAAAACAGTAAAATGTTTACTATTTACAAAAACCGTTTTCTATTTGAATATATTTTAAAATGTAATGCAGACTTTTTAGCATCATTACTCCAGTCATTACTCCAGTGATTCTTCAGAAATCATTCTAATAGTTTGATTTGGTGCTCAAAAAAACATGTATTATTATTATTATTATTATTATTAATAATATATATAGAGTTTTTTCAGGTTTCTTTAAAGAATAGGAAGTTCAGAAAAACAGCATTTATCTGAAATAAAAATCTAATTTACTTCTATCTATCTATCTATCTATCTATCTATCTATCTATCTATCTATCTATCTATCTATCTATAAAAAAATGTTTTTTAATGAAAATACTAACTTCAAGCTTTTGAATGGTAGAGTATAATGTTTAGTAGTATGTATAATGTCAGATAAATGCTGCTCTTTGGATCTTTCTATTAAGAATCTTGAAAAGGAGGTACTTAACTGTTTTAAATATTAATAATAATTTGTTGAACAACAAATCAGCATATTAGAATGATTTCTGGATCATGTGACACTGAAGACTGGAGTAATGATGCTGACAATTTAGTTTTTTATCATAGGAATAAATGACATTTTTAAATGTATTCAAAAAGCAATTATTATTTTTCACAATCTTACTGCTTATGCTGTATTTTTAATTAAATAAACACAGGCTTGGTGAGAAGAAGAGACTTTAAAAACAAAAAAAATCTTACTGTCCAAATAGGCCTACTGTCCATTTACTTATATTTAATCAGCTGTATATACAATTTGCATTATGAGTGCAAATACCATCCAGGAAGTACAAATGACTATTAAAAAAAAAGTAATGGAAATGAATTGGTGTAAACAGTGTTTTAGATTGGACCTTGAAGATTTTGTACTGTTATTAAACAATCTATTTTTGGTTTATTTTGAATGACTGGAATTTGTGTGAAATTATGTCCAAATGTGCATCAAGCTAAACTAAGTTTGATCATCCATGTCTACAGATGACACAGAAGCGATTCCGTGCAGCGGCCATGTTGCTTGTTTTCACCGTGTCTGCTGTGGTGCACGAATACGTTCTGGCCATCTGCTTTGGCTTCTTCTACCCGGTCCTGTTCTGCCTCTTCATGTGCTTTGGAAGTAAGAATCTAATTTAATGAAGAGCATGTCAAATTATCCTGCTGAAAACACTGAGTAAGCCGGTTTTACAGCTGACCAAGCTGGTGTTTAGCTGGTCAGCAGCTGGTCTACCAAAAACCATCCAAACAAACCAAATGAACCAGCTTGGGTGGGCTGGGATGCCAGATAACCACCTAGAAATTGGTTAAAATGACTGTATTGTATGACTGACTAACATGACAGTGTCAGAGCCTAAATATGAAACGCTCTAATCCACTCAAATTTCTCTTAGTGGTGTTTAACTTCGTTCTCCATGACCGGAGAAAAGGGCCAATCTGGAACGTGATCATGTGGACCGCGCTGTTCCTGGGTCAGGGCGTTCTCATCTGCCTGTACTCTCAGGAGTGGTATGCGCAACGCTTCTGCCCCATTCAAGAGGTAAACAAAGTACTCATGCTTGGTAGGTTCATCTGGTTTCTAGTGAATGTATTAATATATTTGTGTTTGCTTTTGTTTCCTCAGCCTTCTTTCATAGACTTTCTGAAGCCTCGATCCTGGACTTGTTCTCCACAGACTAACACTGCTGTGGATGCTCACTAAAGTCACACCACCAGCCACTGGATTAACTTTTTTAAGTATTTTGTAGGTATTGCACTATGACCAAACAAAGTGAAAAGTGACAATCTTACTCTGTAATCATGAGGACAATGTTTTATAAAGAGGCCTTAGATATTCTATTTGGTTCTTAATATTTATGATAACATCTATAAAAGTGTAGAAAATGTATAATGTGCATTATGAATATTTCGTTATTTCCTTTCAAATTTCAAAAGCATTCAACAATCTATTTTAGTTTATGTCTGATATGGCTAAAGAGATTCTATTTTTAGAAGCCTTTGTGATGTCATAAAGTTGAGATCAGATTATACCGTAAATGTGTTTTGTTTGATGCCACTTCTCAGATAGTGTTTGATATTGTGGTGTTATTCCAATACTGGAGAGGCAATGGACAAGTGGTACATTGTAACCAGTATTTGTCTGGACTTCACAAAATTGTAGAATGTTTACAAGCGGATTTAAATTATGTGCCATACTGCTGTGAAGCACCAAAACGGTTTACTTCATATATTTTTACTCCAAGAGTTAAAAATAAAATGACTGTGATTTAGGGGAAATTCTACATTCTGCCAGTTTTATTTAATTTAGTTAATGTTTGAAGAGTTAGACTGGTAGTCTGGATTTATGGAAATTTGGACTTCATATTATTATGTTCCTTTCCTAGAGCTGAACTAATTGGATACTAATTTAAAAGCCATGCTTTAGGACTTATTTATTACAAAATAGGGTATCAAGTTTTTGGAAGTGTTGAGGTCTTGCAGCTGGCTGCACTCATGTGATCATTAATATATTGATGGTTAACCTAACCATATTGATGGTTTTCAAGCACAATCCCTTTATTAGATATGAATTATGTACGCTGCCAGGGTATGCAAGGGATTTAAAAAAAAAAACATTATAAAGCCTATGACATATTGAATCCAGTTCCACAAGATGTTTTTCTATTGATTGTATTATATTTTAAAATCATACCTGCAATAACTGTGATGACCAGCAGGTGGTGATGGAGAGTTGAATGTTAGGACTACTGTATGTTTGCACACAGCGTTTTAGATTTTATTTCTTTATGCCACCTGCCATGTACAATAAATGCTCAGTGCGACTGAAATGCGACTGTAATTTTCATCACAGAAAGTGGTAAATATTTTGTAATGATCTAAACAGATGTCATATTTTTAAACGAAGTTTGACCATAATTTATCTTGTGATATGTTCAGGGTGTAGCCTGTATCAACATGCTCTGTAATAAACAAATAAACTGTTTAACTGACTAGTTGTTTGTATTGTATTGATGAGATAATAATGGACTATTAATATGAGTCTATTCAGTCTAATGTTTCATGTGACTGAAATGAAAAGAATGAAAATATTTCTTTACAGATGAAATCATGCTGCAGAAATGAAAGATTATTATTGTCATATTAAGACTATTATTATATTTTGCCATTGCTGTTGGTAGAGCTAAAAATAATTATTATATAAAATTGTTTTTTAATCCTAAATAGAAAAATTATATTTTAATTAGATTGTGTTATATTAGGATCATTGAGATACTACATATGGGTTTTATTATTATTTTAATTTTTTTTTGTATATTTTACATTTTTGTTTCAGTTTCAGACATGTTGTTTTTATTTTTTTTAATGTGTCTAGTTTTTATTTCATTTCTAGTTATTAAAGTAATAAATGTTTTAATAAAATAACATTTTATTTTAGTTTGTTTATTTTATTTAAAGTAATGCAAATGCATATTCACTGGTTTTAGTTTTATTTCACTGTAATAACCATGCTATCAAAGCATATAGTATTATTAAATGTGATATTGATATTAGTGCTGTCAAGCGAATAATCGTGATTAATTGCATCCAAAAGTTTTTGTTTACATAATATGTGTACTGTGTATATTTATTTTGTAAGAAAAATGTTTGTGTATAAAAAATATAATATCAATTATATGAATATAAATACATGTAAATATTTTCAAAATATATACTGTATGTGTGTGTAGGCCTATTTACATATACATAATATATACACACACAGTATACACATACGTACACAGACAAAAACGTTTATTTTGGATGCGATTAATCGTTTGCCAGCACCAAATAAATGAAGTCGCATTGTATGTTATAGATTGCTTTAATACAAACTTTAAAACACCTTTATATATTTATTATTGTACTGTTTACAATACTCCGTTATTGTGTTAATATTCATATATTAAAAAGAGAGATTTTTGCATCACTGCGATGATGGTGTGCTGCGCGCTCTCCGTCATTGGCTCGTGCAGCGCACGCCACTGATTCTGCGGTAAAGATGGCGGCGGCGGAGGGGGCGCGCAGCGGCTGGAGCAGAACGGAACGACCCCAAACGGGTCCGCTTTAAGAGAAACAGTGCTGGGGCAGGAGGATCGTACATTCCCGTTTAACAGAGCCGATTACCCGGTGTCGTTTGCTAGAATTTAACGATTAGACTGCGTTGTTAGCTGTTAGGTGGTGGGTGGGTTCTCTCGCTCTCTCTCTCATACACACACACATACACAGATTGCTAAGCTAAGCTAACGGAGCTCGATCCGGTCCGGTAGAGGAGGAAGAAGAGGGGGAGGAGGGTGACCAAGCAGGGAACACTATCATCCCAAACAGAACAAGCCGTCGTCCCGCGGGTCGTTCGTTGGGGGATGTGAGCGGTCCAAACGGACGGCGGGTCTTTCCACGGATCTGTGTTATTTTCCCACCCAGAACACTCGCAGGATGGGACAACAGGTAGGCCGCGTGGGAGAAGGGGCTTCCGCGGGGATTCAGACCCCACCGCAAGGGCAACAGCAGCAGAGCAGATCGAACCGGGCCAGCAGCTCCGGGAGGAGACCCCGAGACGGCGGCGGCAGCAGCAACATCAACATCACCGGGACGCCACCTGGCAGAACTGCCGCCGCCGCCGCTGCTGCAGCTGCAGCGAACATCATGCCGGATCCAGGAATCAATGTTTTCACCCTGCATTCAGGTATGAGCCAATTCAGGTGTTCAATTTGCATGTTTATTGCTTTGAGTCACTGCCAACATGCTTATCATAGTTTGTAAAGTGTGGAGCTGCTCTCCGGTTTAGACGGATCCGTCAGGATCAGCGGAAATACTCCATGGCTCTCAGGCTGTGTTGCAAAATCTAGTGTACTGCCTGTGTAGACAGCGCTGTTTTGACATCACGAATGTGTTCAAACACTTCTTTAATTCCTAAACATGCTCTCTAGGTAGACAGCTTACTATGTTTTCTAACACAACCACCAAAATGTGGTCAAATAAATGAGGTCAGGTCAACCAGTTCGACTGCCTAGTTCTTATAAACACTTTCATATCTGGGTGACTTGGTAAAAAACAATATTGTAAGCATGTCCTGAACATTGCGGGGGACCAAACAATTATCTTTGATTGATTTGAACATAATCGAGCACTAAAACTTTAACATTTTAAACTCTTTTTTTAAATCCTAATAGCAGTAATAAAGCATCAGAGCAACACCAAAACAATATCTGATTTTGTGAGAGACTTGTCCCTCTCAATGTCTGTGGTGTTTACGTCTCTGATAGAAGCAGTTTGTGAATTTAATATGGGTCAGTGTTTGGTCACCTTCCATTAGGACCTTTATTTGAAGAGTATGACGGTGTGCTGTTGCTGTACGTTCGAACCCAGTATATTTTGATGTGTGTATAATATAAGATGTTCTGGTGAAAGGTATTTAAATATTCCTGCTGAAAAGTTTAAATAAACCTTGCAGAATCTGCAAAATGCGAATTATTTTCCCAAAATACGAAGGATCATACAAAATGCATGTTATTTTTTATTTAGTACTGACCCGAGTAAGATATTTCCCCTAAAAGACGTTTACATATAGACCACAAGAGAAAATAATAGCTGCATTTATAAAAATGACCCTGTTCAAAGGTTACGTACACTTGATTCTTAATACTGTGTTGTTGCCTGAATGATCCACAGCTTTTTTGTTGTTGTTGAATTTGAAGATCAGGGTAAACTTAACGTATTTTGTCTTCTGGGAAACATATAAGTATCTTCTGAAGGGCAGTACTAAATGGAAAAAAATATGATATTTAGGCAAAATAAGAAAAATTTGCACATCTTCATTCTGTTCAAAAGTTTACACCCCTGGCTCTTAATGCATCGTTTTTCCTTCTGAAGCATCAGTGAGTGTTTGAACCTTCTGTAATAGTTGCATATGAGTCCCTCAGTTGTCCTCAGTGTGAAAAGATGGATCTCAAAATCATACAGTCATTGTTGGTAAGGGTTCGAATACACAATGCTGAAAAACCAAAGATTTAGTGGGACCTAAATGATTTTTCTGAAGAACAGCAGGCCGCTTAACTGTTCAGGACAAACAAGGGACTCATGAACAACTATTAAACAAAAACAAAAAAAGAGTCGTGGATCATTCAGGTAACACAAAATTAAGAGTCAAGCATATGTAAACTTTTGAATGGGGTTATTTAAAAAAAACATATATATATATTATTTTCCCTTTTGGAGTATATTTAAATGTCTGTTACGTGAAATATCTTATTCAGGTCAGTACTAAATAAGAAACAACATGCATTTTGTATGATCTTATTTTGGTAAAATAATGAACATTTTGTAGATTCTGCAAGATGTATGTAAACTTTTGACCTCAACTATTTATTTACATAATTGAAATATGAGCAAATTCTTATTAATATTCACAGAAAATTAATGTGCACGTAAACATAATTGCTATTCTTATTTTACACATCTTTACACACATTCTGTGTAAAGCTGTAATGCTGTATAAAACGCCGGACTAAATTCTGTCTGCTCTGACCCGCCTCAGCTCTTAGTGTAAAAGTATATACTCTAGTTAAAAATGCTGTGTAACTGCATTCATGCCCCCTCTAAGCTGCATTAAACGGCGTTTCTATGCCACCTTTTGCAGTGTAAATTTGCCAGTTGATTGTAAAGAATTTGAGGTTGTTTATGGGCAGTAACTGAAATGAGAAGAGGAAGTTCAGACACAATACTATCCTAACTGTAGAAATGCTATCTGATGGCTGTTATTTGATAGGGGCTGGCATTTATTGTCTCTTATGAAGCACTAGCTGTTGGGAAAGCTGCTGGGGAAGCCACCGCTTTCTCGGATTTCGCTCGCGAGTGATTTCACTGACTCATTTGTTTCAGGCAGTAACACAAAACACATATTTGATCGTAATACCGTTTGCCTGGCAATAATGTGTCAGAGATTTATCTTTTCATAAATCTCGCATTCCAGGTGTTTTTGGGATTATTGTGTCTGTGGCTGGGATTACATTATTTGTCAAGACATTACTGTATTAGCTGAACAGTGTTGATCTGCGATGTGCCCAGTCTTGGTCTCTTCTCCACAGGGTGGGTTGATCAACGCCAAAGAGGAGCTTGTCACATCTTGACAGCGAAACCCCTCGGCTGGAAACGCTGACTTGTGAGGGCTGCAGATGAGTTATTTTTACTCTCATCGCTTATAGCCAGATGTATAGCTGTGGCTGAGAGTCATCTGAATAATCAGGATAATAATTGTAGGGTTACAGGCCTGACTTAACTGCCTAACTGCCATGATCAGCCTCGTCAAACGAACATTATATCTGACGCTGAAGTCTTTCAGAGGGAGACTAGAACATCTTTTAATTTCTGTCTAGAGGAAAGATCTGATCTTGAGTGATTTTTCTCAGTCAAACCAGATAGTTTGCAAAAAACCTTTTGTTTTCCTTGTAGCAGAGTTAGTTGGAGTGACTAGATATTCAGTGTAAAAGTTTAAAAAGATTTAAAGCATGATGCCAACATATCCTGCCCTTGTTTATCTGTAAAATTGCTTTAATAGGGTGTCAGAGCCTCATCTGTGAGGTTAAAGTGATAATTCACCCTAAAATAAAAACGTGTTTATGTTGGCTAATGCATTAACTTTCTAATCAAGTTACATTTTTTTTATATTGATTTATTTTCAGATTATTTATTTCTTATATACTAAATAGCATGCACAATTTAATTTCAGCATGTATTTTTTAACTATCTCTAAAGAAAAATATAAAATATGGGCCAAAAAACACTCTGAAAAAGCATTTAAGTATTCAAATATGTTTACTAAGATCCTCCTATTATCTATTGAAAACCCAAGAAAAAAAATTAAGAAAAACCTTAATATATTTAAAATAATTATTTATTGGGCACTTTCAATTTAGAGGTGGTCCTCTCCCGAACCCTAACCCCTAAATTTGAACTGAAAATTGAAATTGATGATATGGAAGTTTTTTTTTTTTTTTTCTATTGTTGTTTTAGAAAATATCTTTTTGATTCTTTTAAAAAGTTTCTTTTAAAAAGTCAAAAAATCAAAATATTTTATGTTTTTTTTTTTTTGTAAATTAGGAAAATGTGTCCCGCATTTTCTTGTCACTACCGAAAAAAAAGTGTATGTTTTAGTTAGGGATGCTCATTTCGGTTAATTTTCGTGACCGACAACCGCTGCTCGTTATCCGAACATTAACCGTTAACTGATAAAATTATAATAATAAATTAGTAACCGGAGCGCCTATTGCGCACTTTCTAGACTATAATTCATTCAGAATTTGAATACATTCACTTACGCATTCACTCTCTAATAACCCAATATCGCCACTTGCCATTGAGTTGCATATACTACATCAGTTTACTAAGTGAAGGTGAAGCAGGTGTTTGCTCAGTGAAATATGTCTGTACAGCCACACTGCATGTGTCGACACGTGCCCATGAGTAAACAGATAACTTACGAATAGCATTATTTCTTTCACCATGCAGCAAACGTAAAAAAAATAAAAATAAAAAAAGTAGAAAAAAAACCCTTTTAAACCTTTTAACTGATAGTAATAATCGGTTAAAATTCTTACTGTCGGTTAACGGTTAAACGGTCAATATGAGCATCCCTAGTTTTAGTCCACTGGCTGAGACTAATTTTAACTACACTCCTAAATTTATGATCCGGAAATATTCCCAATGCTCTCTCTCTCATAGCTACAAGGTGCGAGTTTTGGGGGCAGCCGTGGCCTAATGGTTAGGGAGTCGGACTTGTAACCGAAAGGTTGCAGGTTCGATTCCCAGGTCCGGCAGGGATTGTAGGTGGTGGGAGTGAATGTACAGCACTCTCTCCACCCTCAATACCACGACTGAGGTGAGTCCCTTGAGCAAGGCACCGTTCCCCCAACTGCTCCCCGGGCGCCGCAGCCATGGCTGCCCACTGCTCCGGGTGTGTGTTCACGGTGTGTGTGTGTTCACTACTGTGTGTGTGCACTTGGATGGGTTAAATGCAGAGCACAAATTCCTAGTATGGGTCACCATACTTGGCCTCACTTCTCCTCCTCCTCCTTAGATGGGTCCCATCATTTTTGAGGTAAATGTGTTCAAAAGTCTGAAAAATGTGTGTAACTTTAAGGAACGTCATTACCGAACATCTTTTTTCTTCAATTAAGCACACTTTTTTCATGTTTTATTCCATAATATTTAGTTTTTATATGTGAACCACTGTTCAGAATTGTGCTAGCTAACCATGTGCCGATTAGCATCTTTGAGCTAGGTTCATAAAGTATCTAAAATTGTCACTACCAAAACATTTGATGGAGTTTTAGTAGTAACATCTTTGTTTTTTTTTTGGGTGTTATCCCATAAAATTGTCACTTCCAAAACAGTCATCATTGTTTAGATAGGGAACACATGATTCTCATATTTGGGGGAAATAAATAAAATTTTAGTACACTTATAAAAAAAATTTTTTAGTATGTTTTAGTAGTGTTTTAGTTGGCAAGTTAAAATTCTGTAATGTGATGTGGTCGCTAACAAAGCATTTCCGTCACGACCGAAAATGTGCAGTCACTCCCGAAACATGGGATGTTTTGTCAAAAATAAAGTATACTGAATGATCAACTAAGATGTTATGATAATGTTTGGTTCTCAATTTATATTCAAACTAATGATTCCTTAACTGAAATCAGTATTATCAACTTTTTGCTTTTTTACTAAGAAAAATTGAACTAAAAATGCAACAAATCTCATAAATCACACTTGAAATATTGTTAAAAATGTAATTATTGATTTACCTCTGAAAAAAACTTTAATACAATAGAAAAAATATATATTTACAATGTAGATGTAAGCAAAATCTCAATAGGCCAATATAACCCTTCTAATTAAATTATTATTACTGTGTTTTAGTAGTGACCTATTTGGGGAGAGGACAAATATTCCGAAACTGTCTGAAAATACAATATGAGAATTAACTGTACAATTACTAGAAATGTGTACCTTGGAAATTATACAATTTGCATACACACAAATGTTTTGGAAAAAGACACATTTGACACCTCTGACTTTGGACCAATTCTGTAGAATCCCATATACACTGTCCATCTGCAACTGTAGCAGCATGTGATATTTTGATGATTTTTGGAGTGACATTAGCGTGAGTAAACATAAAATGCTCCTTGAAATCGCTGAAGGTTGCAGAATCAGTTTGGTACTGTCATTAACAATCTGCTATTACAACATCAACAGGAAGCTTCTTAGCTATTTGATTTTGAAACTGCAGTGCGGTCATCCCTCAGAGTCTGATGACTATGCAGAGGCATAGGGGGAGGTGGACGACTCGATTTCCCAAATCTTTTCAGTCCAATAGGGCATTGAGGACATCGACAGATGACTCATTTCAAGCTCAGGGCGAAATTCCGTCAGATCCAGGAGAATATTCCTCTCTTTTCTAACTAGTGGAATTCCATCAGAAGGGACTGTGACGAATAGTTCCTAATTGACCTCCGTGGTCAGACGGAGGGAGAAATGAATAAATGAGTGGTCCTGTCTGCGTCTCCCATCCCCTGCGGACAGCCAGTGTGAGTCAGCCTGCTGCCGTTCTGAGGTCACAGGGCCAGTTCCACATTCTTTTTATTTATTTATCAACTCTGTCCTGTACCAGCAGGCTTTTATTATTTCAGTAGGGTGGTGCAAAGTGCTGCCCTGAACTTAATGTAGTCCCAAAACGATTGATTTTTACAGCTCGGGACGTTCAGTTGGCACTCCTTTTAGAAGGTAAAATGTATAGACAATTTAAAGTCAGAACTGCCTGTTAAAAAATATGAGAGAACATTGAGGATGATTTTGAGTTATGGCTTTTGAGCTGTATCAAAAGTTTTTGAACAGCAAGTCTCTTCTGCTTACCAAGCCTGCTTTTATTTCATCCTAAGTACAGCAAAAATAGTATTGTCTTGAAATATTTTACCATTCGAAATAACCATTTTCTATTTGAATATATTTTAAAATGTAATTTATTCCTGTGATTTCAAAGCTGAATTTTAGCATCATTACATGATCCTTCAGAAATCATTCTAACATTCTGATTTGCTGCTCAAAAAGCTTAATTACGTTAAGGTTTCTTTGAATAGAAAGATTAGCATTTATCTGAAATATAAATCTTTTGTAACATCATGCATGTCTTTATCATCACTTTTGATCAATTTAAAGCATCCTTGCTAAATAAAAATATACATGGTTTCTGAAAGATCATGTGACACTGAAGACTGGAGTAATGATGCTGAAAATGTAGCTTCGATTACAGAAATAAATTACATTTTAAAATATATTCAAATAGAAAGCAGTTATTTTAAATAGTAAAAATATTTCACAGTATTGCTGCTTTTGCTGTATTTTGGATCAAATAAATGCAGGCCTGGTGAGAAGAAGAGACTTCTTAAAATCATACTGTTCAAAAACTTTTGACTGGTAGCGTACATCATCATTTTGTTTCTGGTAAACAGGCATAGTGCTGCTGTAATTGAGTTGTAATTGTTACATTAATCTCTGTTTTATCTCAGTTTGTAAAGGATTGAATGGACGGCATTCGACACGTGTGAATTTCCCAGGATGTAAGAGGATAGGAATTAGGGACTAAATTAGATTAAACAATCCATTTTTGATATGCGAAAGAGATTGAAGTAAAACAGCTGATGAGAAGTTTTATAAAGTAGTTTCACACTTCTTTCTTATTGTGTAAACCTGAGGCGACTCTGTTGGCCCACGGTTCGATTTGGTTGTTTTTTTGCACCACTAGAGGTCATTAGAATGCCACACTTTTTGGCACAAGGCTCAAACAGAGCATCAACGTTCATTTCATAGTTTTCTAAACATCTTTAGTTGATAATACAATTGCCAGTTGTGATTTGGATACTCAAATTTGTCCCTCTGGTGCCTGTGCTTTCCTAGCATCCTCCAACCCGGTTTCATTTTAACAGCCTTATCTGGTTCCATCCCCTTCCTGCGTCCTTATTAAAGTCTGGATTAGATGACACACTGGAGTAATTCTTCTATATTGAGGCAGTGATGGAGATAAGGAACATTTCAAACCACCCTGCTGAAAAAACCAGCATATGCTGGTTTTTTCAGCAGGGCAGTGACTTCCTATGTTGCTTTTCTTCAGATCAGTAATTTTCAGTGTTTTTCTCTTTAGACCAAGCATTGTTCTCTATCTGTTAGCTGTTTTCAGCTCAGTGATGATGCAAATGAATAATTGAATTAGTGTTTTGAACTGATTCATTGAAATGGGCAGTTTGATAGAACCGATTTATGGACATTAAAACAATGAAAGGGGACATTGGATGTCCATTTTCCACAAGTCTTCATTAAATGTCTGTAACTTGCTTTGATTAAAGAGCAGGTCATACTGGGTTTTTGAAAAATCTTTTTTGCAGTTTGTAGCTATCCTTCAATGTAAACAAAAGTTTTACAGTTCTGCAAAGTTGTTTATAAATGGAAAAAAGTGCATCATACATAAAGATATTGTCTCAAAGACAGAGTTAACTCAGAATTTCCTTAACGAGTCAAAATTTTAAATCTTTTGCCTGTTACCGATCTACGTTACTGGGTAACACATTAGCATAATCCCCGTCTGTCCGCAAAACACAAGCAGTCTGACCTTCCTAACAAACACTTCCGCTATTTAGTGTGTTTCTCATGTTGAGAAGACTGTTCTTTGCTGTGAAAGCAAGTTTGTTTTGTTTTCATTGCCGAAAGATGATGTGAAGAATAAGTGGTTAAAATTTTTGCTTCTAATCTTCTTTATTTGGACTAACAAGTGTCTCCGAACCGCAACCTGTAAGTACGGTTAATACGTTATGTGTACGTTTTCAAAAAATAATTTTCTTGTGCTAATATGTAATGTATACCTAGTGCAGCTTTAGGTTTCCAAAACCACAGTGTTACTGTCTTATTGAAATGGTACTGCTGTGAACCCACTATTTCCTAAGAATGTGTCGATTAGTGTAGACTGTTGTTGTTCTAATTACTTCGTTCAATATTAAAGAATGTAGCTTAGACATAGTTTGGTTTACAAACTGTGTTGTTTCATCAGTTAGGCATGTTGGCACTCGGCTAATGTATCCACCGTTATTATTTTGTTATGTGTTTACAGTTTAGCAGCTAAACTTTAGCTGTGGGCACGATTCGCTTGCGTAAGTGTTAAACTAAATGTTTTTATGTCATTATTTTAAGAAGAGATTGGAGCACTATATTATTGTTTTATGTAAAGGTGCATCAGGGTTACCAGGTTTTCACAACAAAACCCGCCAAATTGCTACTGAAAACTAGCCCAGTCGCGTTTCAAGGGGGGTGTCCCCCATTAAAAATTGCGTTCTGGGTTGTAAAATACACTTTTTTTTTTTGTCAGGGTTCCCCTGGTAAATTCGTATTCCAGGGCCTAAATATGACTTTATTGGGGTCGCTTCAATTCGCGGACATCAAAATCAACCACTGACTTGGCAACACAGATGATAGCTCTCGCTAACTTGCTAAAGTACTCCTCTCTGTGCCAAATTACAACAGGCCTGGCCAGCTGACCAATCAGAGCAGAGTAGGCTTATGAAAGGGAGGGGTTTACAGACATTACGCTCAAAGCTGCTTCAAAATCATTGACAATGACTCTATGTATACATTTTTATTCTGGGAAAATTACAATGTTTTTTGACCTTAGATGCAGTTAAACTTGTAGGGGAGTCCAACACAATATTAGGACATTTTGAAAAAACGTATGACCTGCTCTTTATAATTCCACAGTGGTCGTGTAAAGCAACATTTTTAGCTTGTCAAAAACGGCTCTGTTAACTGCAACTTGTTTTAGTGCATGTCTTTTTAAATGATAATGAGCTACTGCTCACTCCACCCCCTCTTCCTTTTTTTTGTGTATTTGGTGGTTACTGTGAAAAACAAAACTAATCGACTGCGTCCTCAGTGACTGTTAGGAGAAAATGAAGACTCTTATGTTCACAATTACATCCAAATACAAAACACCAGCATTGCTTGCGAGACATTGTTGTCGATACATCTGCTCAAGCGTGGTAAATGTCAGACATACAGCCGACTAAGGGCAGAAATATGCTAATACGGGACAGTCTGACAGCGATTGTGGGCTGGGCCTGAGCAGTATGATATCATACTGCTCAGAAAATCAAAATGGCTTGATAAATAAAGACTGTTTAGGTTTTTGGGGGATAAAAAAAGGAGTGAATGGATGTTTATAATTGTTGGATGGTTTTGTCCACACACTGCTAAGACACATTTATATCCAAACACCACGTAAAAGTAAATTTTGCGTTCAATGTCCCATTTAAAAGCATTTTTCCGTTATTTTATTTTAAAATCCAGACACTGAAACATTTTTGACTGTCAAATCAATTTTATTTTAGATTTTGAACTTGTTTTTTAATATTTCTCTTTATTTTCTGATCCAATAAAGGCCCTGTTTGGCTGTTCATTCTTGGTCACATACACATCAAAGTAGTTCTAATGAATCCCAGTTGAATCCCATCCGCAAAGCGTCTGTAGCCTGAGCTCTATGATATGTCGTAGAACAGAGTGAGTAATCCCACAATTCAGTAGTGAAATCCAATGGGACAGAGGGGAGATTAGGGTTAAATCCAGGAGACGTGCATTATCTTTAGATTGAGACATTTCCTAGCATCTGCTTAGTTCAAGTGTCATCTCCATTCCCTTTCCCAGCCTTTGTGCATTTTTATGTTGTGATTGTGAATGTTGTTTTTGTTTTGGTGCGTCATGTTCGCTCCACGGCAAGTTTCTGAAACAGAGTGTTCCGTTTCACTAATAACCTACATGCACTGTGTTATATCACGATTTTATCACACCCTGGAGCTGTCATACAGTTTATTTGGTATTGATAATGGACATTTGAGTCAAACGTGTTATGATTTGTTAAGTACGGCATAGTTAAATCCGCTGGCAAGTTTGTCAACACCCAACAACCATGTTGGTTTAATGGATGACGCCTCCTTGGCCCTATTGAGGTCATGATGCGTGTTCAGGCAGGACCGTCACAGCCTACCAACACTTCCTGTTTGCAAGACCACTTGGCTGATTCAGTCCATCCGTCTCATTTACTCTCCATAATCTGTAATGGGTTTAGCCCACCAGGCTCATTAAATACTGAAGGCTTATGCTGTCTTATCTACGAGACCGAGTTAATGCGGTCACCCTCACCTGGTGACGTGCTTGGCTTAACCACCACGGTTTAATTTCCTTAGCGAATGTGTCTTGTTAAAGTCTTTGTCAAAATGTCTGCAAATATCTGTTCTCACATTCCTTATGAAATGCAGGATTTGTAGGTGTTGCTTGGTTAAGCAGGCCCTTTTTAGGCCTGCACCAAGAGGTGTTATGTTTGTGTTCACTAATAATTCATATCTATTATATAACTGGTGGTTAGCAGAAATGTAGCCCTTGCTGGTTGATGTCGTAATAACCCTGTTATGGGGCAAAAAGCATCTTTATCTATTAATAGTCGTACAAATTAGCCATGTATTTTAATATACACTACCAGTCAAAAGTTTTTGAATGGTAAGATTTTTAAGGTTTTGTCTGTTCTGCTCACCAAGCCTGCACTTATTTGATCCAAAGTACAGCAAAATCAGTAATATTGTGAAATATTTTTACTATTTAAAATAACTGCTTTCTATTTGAATATATTTTCAAATGTAATTTATTCCTGTGATCAAAGCTACATTTTCAGCTTCATTTCTCCAGCCTTCAGAGTCACATGATCCTTTAGAAATCATTCTAATATGCTGATTTGCTGTTCAAGAAACATTTTTTATTATTATCAATATTTAAAACAGTTGAGTACATTTCTTATAGGATTCTTTGATGAAGATCCAAAGATCAGCATTTATCTGAAATAAAAAGCTTTTGTAACATTACACACTATGCCATTCAAAAGCTTGAAGTAGGGCTGCACGATATTGGGAAAAAATTGCATTGCAATATATTTTTTTCTTGCGATATATATTGCGATGTGTACAAATTCATTTATGTTCATCAGGTTGTTTTGAACTGCTTAAAAATCAAATAATAATTCAAGAATAATTGGGGTAATTTTGTAAGCATTTTCAAAGAATAAAAAAATTAAAAAGTACAGTATAATCAAAACCCTGCAATAAAATACTTTTTAAAGCTTACTTTGGGTAGTTTCATAAACAGTTTGACTCACCTTATTCACTGTCAATTCAGGCAAATCAAGGCTCTAATATGAAATTAATAATGAATGTTGCTTCTACCCTGATGAAAGGGAAATCAGCTTCTTCCTTTCACGAAAAACATTAAAAGCTTAGCCAAGATGGAGGAACAGCTGGTCATAGCTGTTGCAGGGATAACATTTTTTAGCAGCAGAGCTACTGCAAGCAATTTTTAGTTTTGGAAATCCATTTATCTTTCTTTATTTATCTTTAATGAAACTTCCGCGGGTCATGGTTGCTTAGCAACGGCAGACGCCACTCTGCCACTCAAGTTGCAGAGCGCTTTGGAAAGAAGGAGAAAGCGGCGCGCCTAGCGTTTTCCACGCGTTTTTAGGCACGACATGTGAACGGTCCCTTAAATTCGTAGTGTTTCCGCGAGTTGTGGCAACAACTGCCAGGCACTCCCGACAAAGCACCTGTTTTTGGTCAGCAGCATCCTTTTTGTATCCAAAATACTTCCATATGACCGACGTTGCGTTTCTTTTTGCGACCAAATCTTCCATTTCGGCGCTTTTCTCCCGTCCCGCGCTCATTTCGCCATGCGCACGCAGAGACTGCATGCATGAAGTAGGTGAAGCAACATGTGCATTGTAGTTTTTAAAGAACCTTTAAACATGAGTTAATTACTTTATTTTAGACAAATATAGATCCGTGAATAGAAAGTTTAGAAATATAGAAAGTACATTTTTAATTTTTTACATTTTTAAACACAATTTTTTTTTGCCCTGGATCGTGACTGCCACGATGTGACTATCACGCATGCGTACATCGTGATGACGATGCTGAAACGATCTATCATACAGCCCTAGCTTGAAGTCAGTCTAATTTTTTTTTTTGAGAAAGAATTTTAAGAAATTAATACTTTTATTTAGCAAGGATGCTTTAAATTGATCAAATGTGGTGATAAAGACGTTTATAATGTTCCAAAAGATAAAAAAACAAACTTTTTTTTGCAACATAATAATGTTTTTTGAGCAGCAAAACAGAATATTAGAATGATTTCTGATGGATCATGTGGCTGGAGTAATGATGCTAAATATTCAGCTTTGAAATCACAGGAATAAATTACATTTTAAAATATATTCACATAGAAAACAGTTAATTTAAATAGCAAAAATATTTCAAAATTGTACTGTTTTTGCTCTACTTTAGATCAGATAAATGCAGGCTTGCATTAAAACATTAACAATCTTACTGTCCAAAAACTTTTGACTGGTAGTGAATATATTTTAATTTTAAATTTATTTTTGCAAGTGATATACACTATAAAAAAATTGAGGTCTGTTAAATTATTCAAAATGTTTTTATGTTCTTAAGCTCAACAAGATTGCAGTTATTCGATCAAATATTTTAATAATATTTGTGAAATATTATTACAACTTAAAATAACTATTTTCTAATATTATTAGATAATATATTAAAATGTCATTTATTTTCTGCGATTCCAAAGCTGAATGTTCAGCAGCCATTACTCCAGTCTTCAGTGTGACATGCTTCTTCAGGAATCATTCCGATCATTCTGAAACATTTCCTAATATTATCAATGTTGAACACAGCTTTTGTGGAAACCAGGATACTTTTTTGCCAGGATTCTTGAGGGAGTTAGCTGTTAAGAAGCATTGCATGCTTCTCGTGTGAAAATTTCATCAGATATGGAGGATGTGAGCATTCTGACGCATTCTGTCCTACCCACTCTGTTGTGGCAACCAGAGCAATGTAAGCTGTGTAAGCTGAGATGGATGTTATTCAGAGGGAGCAGCCACAGGTCTGGATGCTATCTGCACAAAAAATGACTCAAAGCAAAGATGGGAAGAGATTATGGATTGCCGGATTAAGTGTGTAAATATGTAAATCTGTGTAAAATCTTTTTCATTGATGTCACACCTTCTGATTGCATCACAATGTTATCTAAAACACACTCATACAATCTTACGCTTTTGTGGTTCTCACTGCTATTGTTGACTGCAGTAGACAGAAGAGGATACAAAATTATGCCAATATCACATAGTGAGAGCGTAGAGTTTGATTCTGATGGGGCTTGTAAGTATCTTGATGCGGCGTTGTGTTGCATAAGCTCTTTATAAGTACCTTTAAGCTGTAGGGCGTGTGATTTTTATGCTTGTTCATGCTTGTAGAGATTTTGCATAGAATGTACAATCTGTACCGTTGGAAAAAACCATTTAGAGTATGCCCACATATTCAAACTTTTACGTTTAAGTGAGCTTGTGTCAGGTTAGAAGGTCAATAAAAACAACGCTGACAACACAGGGTGAAAATATAGATTAGGTGCCAAAACAGCGTTCCTTCAGAAAACCTTCTTCCTTTAGGTCCTTATATTTGTGCTGATCTGTCAAGCTTGGAGTTATAGTCGTCTGATCCAGCATAAAGGAAAAGAGGGTCCATGGGAGGAACATTAAGCAGTCCCATGGTGCTTTTCAGGAGTGGGTGTACTGCATGGAGAGGTCCATTAGCACCTTCAATGAACAGGTAAATTACAGTAGCTGGGTGCTAACTGCTGTGTAAGCCCTCAAAAGTAGGCCTGAGTGAATGTCACCGGGCAATTTCCCATAATCCCAAGAGTGTTGTTATTCAGAGCAGCTGGTCAGATTGATGGCCACAGGAATGGAGAGCAATTGAAAGTTCACTCAGCGCAGATAAAAAGACATGTCTGGAGAATTTCTGAGAGATTTGGTTGAGATTTACTAATAACAAACTCAAAGGTACAGTATTGTTCGAATGTTTGGGGTCAGTACAATTTTTTTTTTTTTTTTTTTTATAAATAAAGCAAGGATGCATTAAATTTATAATATCAAAAATCTTTTGAACGTTGATTAAAAGTTTTAAAAATAGTTTGCACATAAATATTAAGCAGCTATAAAAAGTTTTTTTGAACATCAAATAAGCATATCAGAATGATTTCCTACAGATTATGTGATTGGAGTAACGGCTGTGGAAAATTCCGCTTTGCCATTACAGGAATTAAATATTACATATAAACATTGCTGTTTTATTGTATTTTGCCTAAGAGACTTTTTAAAAACATTATAACTCCAAAGTTTTGAATGGTAGTGTATTTGAGACAAAGGTTCTGTAAGTTTTAACAAGATAGTGTGGCATAAGAAAAACTCATGCCATGACTTGTGGGTGAATAACAACATTTAAGCAAAAGTTGTTGTGGTAACAGAAGATGTAAATGATGTAATGCTACTGCCTGTCAAACAACCTGTTTCTTTCAGTCAAAAGTTTTTGAACAGTAAGATTTTTAATGTTTTTTTTTTTAAAGAAGACTCTTTTGCTCAGCAAGCCTGCATTTATTTGATTTGAAGTACATCAAAAACAGTAAAATTAAGTATTTTTTACTATTTAAAATATATGTTTTTCTATTTTAATATATTTTAAAATGTATTTTATTTGTGTGGTTTCAAAGCTGAATTTTTAGCATCATTACTCCAGTCACAAGATCCTTCAGAATTCATTCTAATATTCTGATTCGCTGCTCAAAAAACATTTATTATAACAGCCGAATAGAACTTTTTCAGGTTTCTTTGATGAATAGAAAGTTCAGAAGAACAGCATTTATCTGAAATTGAAATCTTTTGTAACATTATAAATGTCTTTATCATTACTTTTGATCAATTTAAAATTTAAAGCATCCTAAATCAAAGTATTAATTCTATAATTTATTTCCCCTAAAAATAGACTGAAATACTGAAGCATTTGAATGGTATAGTGTAAAAGGTTGCAAAAGCTTTTTATTTCAGATAAATGCTGATCTTTAGATCTTTCTGTTCATCAAAGAATCATGAAAATGTACTGTTTTAATATTAATAATCTAAAATAAATCTTGAACAGCAAATCAGAATATTACAATGATTTCTGAGGGATCATGTGATAATGAAGACTGCAGTAATGTTGCTAAAAATTGTGTTTTGATCACAGAAATAAATTACATATTTAAAATGTTAAAATAGTAAAAATATTTTAAAATTGTACTGTTTTTGCTGTATTTGGATCAAATAAAAGCCGGCTTGGTGAGCAGAAGAGATTTTCTAAAATACATTAAAAACTTACTGTTCAAAAACTTTTGACTGGTAGTGTAGTTTTAGATAATATAATATAATATAATATTATTTAATGTTTATTTAATAAATTATGGTGATTAATATAGTTTATTATTTGTTTAATATAAATCGTTATCGAACCATTTAGGCTTCCTCTGAAAGGTCTGTGTAAACAGACTTTAGAAATTATCTGTTCATATGGCACTAGAATTGCATTCTTTTTCAGAGATTTCTTCCTCATAGGAACTAAAAGTACAATTTATTGGCTGTTAAGAGCTGGATGGGGAATTGTTAAATTCATTACTATTAGGGCTGGGCGATTAATCGAAAAATAATCGGAATCGACATTCAGAACCTATAATCGTTAAAATTTTTCCAGGAAGATTATTTCAATTACTTTCCCTTTAAAAAACACTAGCGCTCCGTTCCGTTATTCCGCCGACATGACGATGGAGAGCTTAAACAGTATTTATACAGTAAAAAGTATTTACAGGATATACAAGGGTAATTTTATTTAGAGGAGATACTGCTTATTTTCTACTTTTAATATGAAAAACATTGAAAATTATTTATTTTGTTTCCAATAGTGCAAGTTATTTATTTTCACTAATTTAAGAAAAATGTGACTTTTCGTTTTAAGCAATGCTTGCTTTAATTTCAGTTGTTCAACACTGATGTTCAATTAATAATCATAGATCGTAGATAGTGTGTTTCCTTCAATTATTTTAAAATCAAGTAATGCACCCTTCATCCAAAAATCTCTCGCTTGTAATATGTGAACATATTTACTGTACAAAACTTGTCAGTGAACTATGAGGGCAAAAAAATAAATATTATATAAATATAATTAAATATAATTTTATTAATAAATAAAATAATCGTTCATTAATCGTAATCGGGTTAAAATGTTCAATTAATCGAGATTTTGATTCTAAGCCAAATTGCCCAGCCCTAATTACTATTCCTATCCCTGTTGTTGACACATTCAGCTAATTGCGTGTGCTAATTTCTCAAGTTCCCTCTTTGTATCGTTGCTTGTATTCATCAGACTGTCTGTTGGCCTGTAATACAGCACTAGTCTTTTCAACTGGAGAGCCATTTACTGGAAAGGAGGAAGAGACTTGAGTGAGAGGGGAGACAACTGTGCAATTGTTGTTGCTGAGCACTTATGTTAGATCCTCATTATTGTGAATGAACAGGATCCGTCCTTCTGTTTATATGGGCCCATTGTTTGAGGAATCATTGTTCGGTGGTTCCTTTGTGCACGTACATAGTGTAATTATTCTGGGGGTATTTATGGCCAGATAGTTTTGTTTTGCACTGGATCTAAAAATAGGCCTCGTCCTGCACAAAAGGCATGGCTTCTGCTGTGATGTGCTGAGCGCTTTCAGATAAACAGGTGAGCCTTGTGACAGCACTTCACCAGCACACTGGAGTGTTATGGAGGTTCTTGCCTCACGCCTCTGAAAGCTGACATGTGGTGTGTACAGTAACATTACTCTGTTTTGCATTATTTATTATTTTTGGAAACTCAGAAATGAGTATTAGTTTGTTTCACGGAAACTACTGTCTGTCTATCCATACTTAGGCTGTGAATGCAGACAATTAGCACCCCGATGGGAGACTTGGCACCAATATGTCTACCTGCTGACTTACATATGCTCTACTCTTCTTATCTCTCCGTCTTCTAGCATTTACAGTCTGGGGCCAGTTGCATAAACGTAGCCTCTATGTTAAGACAGTATGTTAAGAATTAGTTTGACCAAACTAATAGTTACCCAAGGGGTACTCAGTCTTACTTTCTGAATTCAACTTAGACTTATCATTGTTTCCATGTAACCAAATTTTAAAATTTATGACCAATCTGACCAGGAAAAAAAATTGCTGACTAATTTTTAAGACTAGTCTAATCCTTTTATGAAAGTGGCCCCTGTTACAAGAAGTTCTTCAGTTCTGAAGAAAACTCTGAAGTATAAGGGAACGTGTTTGTACTTGAGCTCAGCCGTCTCCTGTGAGCTGCTGTTGCTGTTGGTTGTAATTTCCTGCATGACTGATATACTTGTCTAATTGCAGTATAATGTTAGGGGCCTGTCCTTGTAGCTTGGAAATTGTAGAGCTAGTGACGGGCAGGTGAGGTGTCTGGTTTATTGGATTTTGGGGAGAAGTTGAGACAATTGACCCATTGTTATACCCTGCCTCCTCTTTATGTTATTGTTTCTCAAAGTGGTATAATTGTTCTTAAATGGGGTTAAAGTGGGGTTGTTGTTTATTTTTTGGTATATCGGCCAATATTACATATTTGATTGCATGCTCATTTTTCTGATTTTAAAGTTTAAATTAGCTTTCTATTATCTAATGTTGAAAGTTAATCTTTCAAACCAATAATAATTAAATAACACTGTTTATATTTTTAAATATTTCAGTTATCCGTTTGTCATATTGAAAATAAAAATGACCCCATGATTTGCACACCCTCAAGCCATCCTAGGTGTATATGGCTTTTTTTTTCTTTCAGAGGAATACAATCAGAGTTATATTAAAAATTTTCCTGGCTCTTCAGTGCTTTATAATGGAAGTGAATGGGTGTTTTGATTTTGAAGTCCAATAAAATGCATACATCCATCATAAAAAGTACTCCACACTAGAGGTCTTCACAGGCCCACTTGGACATGGGCTGGGTTCAGTATTAGCGGCCTCGAGTAGGGCTGCTCGATTTTGGCAAAAATCATAATCATGATTATTTTGGTCATTATTGTAATCACGATTATTTAACGCGATTATGACTGGGTCCAAAACTTTTTTATTAGTGATTAATTTAATGATAGCAATACAGCAGAAAAAAAGATAAAAAAAAACAGTTAAAAAAATGTATGCAAGTCTACTACAGAAATTGAATGTAATTATTTGAATGTAAAATAAAACAGTGTCTTCACTGTAATAGTTAAACATGCGTTGTTTCCTATTAAAACTACAAAAGTCCTTCATTAAAGAGCAGTGAGTGATTTTTCTCTTTGTATTTTTACGTTTTATTAATATTAAGCACAGAGACTGCAGAAGGAATGTTATTTGTTGCTGCTTTAAGTGCCACACGGATCCAATATACTGTTACACACGCATTTTCATTCTTAACCGTTTATGATCATTTAAGACATAACTGACAAGGGTTTACATAAATAATCACCAAGTGCCTCATTTTAAAATATTTTTGCATGTATTTACCGTTTAGGCACACACTTTGAGCTAAAAGATAACAGAAATCAGAAATAGGTAGGCAGAAATCGAAATCAATTTTCGATTATTTGCACAGCCCTAGCCTCGAGTCTCGGGTAATTCCAATAAATGTGCTTTTTCTGAATGGAAAGTTCATGTTAAGTTCATTTTTGAGAAATGCACTTAGACAAGGAAAATCCCCTTGCTTCTTATTCTGCGTGTTCATGCAGGGCTTTCTTTTCTTTGTCCCTTCACTAGAGATGAGGTAAATAACGTTGCACACAACACCAGCGAATCCATGATTTATTAGGCTGTTGATTTAATTTTTATCGAAATATTACGTTTATTTTTCAAATCCACTGGTCACAATTGAAAGCCGAAGTCAGGAATAACACGTATCCATCAGGCAGGCAGAACTGTAAAGTAGGCTAAAAATAAATAAGTAAAAAATTAATGAAAGTAGAAGCAGCCGCCAAATCAGTCAGCAAGACACTGATTTTTCCTGACTGCAGGGCTGCACACGGCGATGCTGTTTACGTTCGCGTCCAGTCGGGCTTGAAAATGGCCTAAATGCCATCGGGTCGGTTTTGACTTGGGTCTAATTTCATCGGGTCGGTCTCTGGTTGGGTTTTTCTTTAAAAAAATTAATTTATGCATGTTATGCACGTTGCTACCAGAGCCATGTGAAGGACTTTTTTCATGAATGGATGCACTTTATTGGACTTAAAATTCTGAACACCTATTCACTGCCATTATAAAGCTTGGAAAAGCCAGGACATTTTTAAACTGTCATATGAGCATTTACCAGAGAGGCATTTCAGCAAATGACGTAGGGTACAGGCGTAGCATAAGCTGCACTTTTTATGATGGATGGATGCACTTTATTTGACTTCAAAATATCAACACCCATTCACTGCAATTGTAAAGCTTGGAAGAGTCAGGACTTTTTTTAACTGTCGTACACACGTTCACGAGAATGTGGTGTTCCAACAGATGACATAGGATATAAACGTAGCATAAGCTACTGGAGCCATGTGGAGTACTTTTTATGATGGATGGATGCACTTTATTGGACTTCAAAATCTGAACACCCATTCACTGCCATTATAAAGCTTGGAAGCGCCAGAACATTTATTTAACTGTCGTGTGCACGTTCATGAGAGAGTGGTGTTCCAGTGAATGACGTAGGATATAGGTGTAGCATAAGTTACTAGAGCCGTGTGGAGTACTTTCTATGATGGATGGATGCGTTTTATTGGACTTCAAAATCTGAACACCCATTCACTTACATTATAAGTGGAAGAGCCAGGACATTTTTTTTTTTTTTTTTTTCGAATGTCGTACACAGGTTCATGGGAGAGTGGCATTCCAGTGGATGACGTAGGATATAGGCGTAGCATAAGCTACTGGAGCCATGTGGAGTACTTTTTATTATGGATGGATGCACTTTATTGGACTTCAAAATCTGAACACCCATTCACTGCCATTATAAAGCTTGTAAAAGCCAGGACATTTTTTAATGTAACTGTTTGTATTTGTCTGAAATCAGAAAGTCATAAACACCCAGGATGGCTTGAGAGTGAGTAAATCATGGGGTAATTTCATTTTTGGATGAACTATCCCTTTAACCTGGACTTGGTGTTGAAACTCAGTGTGCAGTTTGAAGTTATATTGATCATAAAACAATAGATGTTTAATGGCTTTTCAGATCGAGATGTTCTGTTCATAAGCCATGTTGGTCGAGAGCAGCCCCAGAGTACAGAGGTGCTGGTGCAGCTGCTGTAAGCTTGGCCTAAGCCCAGCACAACAGCTGCGCTAGACTCCCATCAGGACAAGGCCGTGCAGGTCAGTCCATTCATTATGGCCATTCACACCGCACACACACTTCTCCCTCAGCTGTCTTACAGCGAAGCTCCTGCACACAAAGACACACACAGAAAGCACACGTGTGCTGAGGAGCACACTCAGGACAAACATATGTGGCCACGCGACGTGCCCGACGCTGCTCAACTGCTAGATCAGTCAGAAGTGTTGCATGAGAGTGAGCAGTGTTTGTGAATGTACTGGAACAGAGCTTCACATTGTGATTTATCGATCAGTCTGTCTATCTGTGGTTTGCCTGTTGTTCTGTCTTTTATTCTATCTGTCTGCACTTCTGTCAGTCTATCTGTTCTGTCTATCATTCTGTCTGTCTGTCTATTGGTCTGTCTGTGTATCTATCTTTCTATCATTTTATATATCATTCAGACATTATGTCTGTCTATCTGTCGTTCTGATGGTTAAACTATCGTTTCATCTGTCTATCGTTCTATCGGTTAAACTATTGTTCTGTCTATCGTTCTATCTGTCTATCTATGTATCGTTCTGTCATTTTATCTATCTAGCATTCTGTCATTTTATCTATCTATCATTCTATCTATCTATCGTTCTATCTATCTATCGTTCTATCGTTCTATGTATCGTTCTGTCGTTTTATCTATCTAGCATTCTGTCGTTTTATCTGTCTATCGTTCTGTCGGTTAAACTTTTGTTTCATCTATCTATCTATCTATCTATCTATCTATCTATCTATCTATCTATCTATCTATCTATCTATCTATCTATCTATCTATCTATCTATCTATCTATCGTTCTATCGTTCTATCTATCGTTCTATCGTTCTATCTATCGTTCTATCTATCGTTCTATCATTCTATCGTTCTATCATTCTATCGTTCTATCATTCTATCGTTCTATGTATCATTCTGTCGTTTTATCTATCTAGTAGTGTTGGGCGATATGCTCAATTTTCATATCGCCCTATCGTCAGCCTGAGAGATCGCCGATACACGATACTATCGTGCTAATTTAATTAATTATCTATGTACTAAATTCCTTATTCGTTTTGTAAAGGTAGACTTTCTTTTGGCATAAGATTAAGTTGTGCGTGTACAGAGCGCTATCTGCCGGAGTTGTTCAAGTTACTTTCGGTTTCATTCTCTGCTATCGTCAGTGAGTGTTGTAAATGTGCGTGCCAGAATGTAAATGAATGAATCTTTCTTTACCCGTCATATTGCAAGTATGTTACCGCTGTATGTCTGACCGTTGTCATCAGGTGATGTTGTAGTTCAGTTCATATTGAATGCGGAGAAGTGATGCGCGTGTAATTCACGTGCGTATTTTTAGCGCCATCTGATCGCATCGTAATTCTAATTAACGCCTATAGACGTTACTGAGATGAATGTTTATGTTTACTATATACAGACTGATTATGATACATCGTAATTAATTCAGCCTGAACCAGGTTTTACTACCTCTGTTATCCTAATGACTGCAATGCTAATATAATATAACACTCCCTTTAGAATCTATCCCCATACTGTATGATGAAAATCTCCCATTTTCACTGCACGAGGTGCGTTAAGGCGCTGTGGCCTCTCTATGCGTGTGTTTATACCGCGGCAAGTTTCTGAAGCATCCTAGAACAGACTCTCTGTGCTGCATTGCTAAAGTTAAGTTCTTTGTTGACGGATAAAAATAATAATCGTCTAACTATCGTCAAAGGCATCAGCAACAGGCGATATCTCTGACTATCGTCGATACACGATACTATCGTCTATCGGCACAACCCTACTATCTAGCATTCTGTCGTTTTATCTGTCTATCGTTCTGTCGGTTAAACTTTTGTTCTATCTATCTATCTAGCGTTCTATCGTTCTATCTAGCGTTCTATCTAGCGTTCTGTCATTTTATCTGTCTAGCGTTCTGTCTTTTTATCTGTCTAGCGTTCTGTCTTTTTATCTGTCTAGCGTTCTGTCGGTTAAACTTTTGTTCTATCTATCTATCTATCTATCTAGCGTTCTATCGTTCTATCTAGCGTTCTATCTAGCGTTCTGTCATTTTATCTGTCTAGCGTTCTGTCTTTTTATCTGTCTAGCGTTCTCTCTTTTTATCTGTCTAGCGTTCTGTCTTTTTATCTGTCTAGCGTTCTGTCGGTTAAACTATCGTTTCATCTGTCTCGTTCTGTCGGTTAAACTATCTATCTATCTATCGTTCTATCTATCTATCGTTCTATCTATCTATCGTTCTGTCGGTTAAACTATCGTTTCATCTGTCTATCGTTCTATCGGTTAAACTATTGTTCTGTCTATCGTTCTATCTGTCTATCTATGTATCGTTCTGTCATTTTATCTATCTAGCATTCTGTCATTTTATCTATCTATCATTCTATCTATCTATCGTTCTATCTATCTATCGTTCTATCGTTCTATGTATCGTTCTGTCGTTTTATCTGTCTATCGTTCTGTCGGTTAAACTTTTGTTTCATCTATCTATCTATCGTTCTATCTATCGTTCTATCATTCTATCGTTCTATGTATCATTCTGTCGTTTTATCTATCTAGCATTCTGTCGTTTTATCTGTCTATCATTCTGTCGGTTAAACTTTTGTTCTATCTATCTATCTAGCGTTCTATCGTTCTATCTAGCGTTCTATCTAGCGTTCTGTCATTTTATCTGTCTAGCGTTCTGTCTTTTTATCTGTCTAGCGTTCTCTCTTTTTATCTGTCTAGCGTTCTGTCTTTTTATCTGTCTAGCGTTCTGTCGGTTAAACTATCGTTTCATCTGTCTCGTTCTGTCGGTTAAACTATCTATCTATCTATCGTTCTATCTATCGTTCTATCTATCTATCGTTCTATCTATCGTTCTGTCGGTTAAACTATCGTTTCATCTGTCTCGTTCTGTCGGTTAAACTATCTATCTATCGTTCTATCTATCATTCTATCTATCTATCGTTCTATCTATCTGTCGTTCTATCTATCTATCGTTCTATCTGTCTATCGTTCTATCTCGTTCTGTCGGTTAAACTATTGTTCTATCTATCGTTCTATCTATGTATCGTTCTGCTGTTTTATCTATCTTTCTAGCGTTCTGTCGGTTAAACTATTGTTCTATCTGTCTATCGTTCTATCTATCTATGTATCGTTCTGTCGTTTTATCTATCTAGTGCTCTGTCGGGTAAACTATCTTATCTATCTTATCTTATCTATCTTATCTATATTGTGATCATTTTGACTTGATGGTGGTCTTGTCCAATAGATGGCCTATTTTAAGTTGTTAACATAAGACTTGTATTTCCATGTCATCTAGTCTGTTGAGGTCATGTGTGCCGATGTCTTAAAGAGATTATTTCCCTTAATGCTGGGTGCAACTGAATAACTGAGCGTCCCATCATAATACATTTTACATGTTGCTCTGAAACTCAGGGGTACATTTAATGTGGCACAGGCATTTTGTACTAGCATTTCCACACCTCCATGCTTTTCCAGCCTCTCCCAAGAGGATGTTGGGCAGGCAGCACACATGGTGTAAATATGAAACCATCTGCTCGTTCCTACCCCCTTCTAAAGCCAAAGGGCCCCCCACACGCCTCCCCTCACTAGACATCCAATAAAAGCACCCTCAAAACTCCACTCGTCCTATATCTCACATGAGCGCATGTGGACATTTCTTACTCAGGGCAGTTGGCATGGAGGCCCACAATCAAGTCTAACTGGCATTCCGGCTGCGGGGTTGGAAACTCTGAGTTCTGAGCTGCACCGGAGACTCTGAAATGATTCAACCAAGAGGAGCGCTTCAGATTTTCAGCTCACTGTTGTAGTTTGAATTCAACTCGTAGTCTGAGGATAAGGGGCTAAAGTGGTTTAGCCTTTATACTGAAACTGGGATCATGTACTGGGAGCTGTGGATCAGTCAGCTGACTAGGACTGGGAAACACTGCATGCTAGTCAGGAATAAAGGTAGGGCTGTATGTATCCGTGTGCATGTGTGTCTGTGTGTGGCAAAGTCAGGTTTGCCACATATGCCTTGACTGTCTCAGCTGCGTGTTCTTGCAAGTTTATTGAGTTATGTAAGACCAGGCAGATGATCAGTCTTTGTTTTGTCTTAGCTACGTTGTGTCTTTTATTCATAATGATTGGATTGTTTCGATTTGGAATTGTTGAACCATTGATTTAGATTTTGCTGTTTAGGGTTATTGATTTATGTTATCCCATCTGTTGTAGTTATTATCCGTCATGATGGACTTTTTGTTGCTGATGATTTTGTGATGCATGAATAATAATTTGACTCTTGCTCCTTCCATGGATTCAACATTTGAAGAAAGCATGTTAACCTTGCTATTCTTTCATGTACCTTGGAATGTGAATGCATTAATCATACATAATTCATAATGTGATTCAGCCACAGCAATTGTGTAAAGGTAAACCCAATGTAGCCTAATCTCCGAGCCAGGATTTGTTTCATAACGATCAGTGAAGGGAGTTTTTGATGCCTTTTCCCTTGTAACTCCTCCAACGTTTTGTCCTGCCACACTTTTTCCCTAAGGAAAGGGGCAGCTGCCCAGACATGCTTAGCGCATGTGTGTGTGTTTGTGGCTGGTTGACAGCTGTAGAGGAAGACCAGCAGACGCAGGCATGCTGAAGGCGTGGAGACTCTCCCACACCATTTTTCCAACCTCAAAGCCGTTTCATGCTCCTCCTCTCCTTAAGAAGTTGCTTAAGGATCAAACCCTCTCAGACAGAAGCAGAACTCTGAACACATCAGGTCTGTGTTTTATTACACGTGAGATCAAAGAGTAATCTAGCGCTGCTAGATTATGCCACTGAGGACCCTGCCGTCCAGCAGCAGTTTTGAAGAAGAGAGGGTCAGGCTGACCAACCTGTCTACCCCACAGGATGTGGACCACTATTGCTTCGCAGGTAGACAGCGCTGTAACGGTGCCTTGAGTGGCAATGAGTTTTTGTGGAGGATTTCAGGTCGAGGGATGTGTATCTGTTGCTTTTTGTAAGGTCAATGTGGAAGCTGTTACTAAGTCAAATGTTTCCAGTGGTCATCTGCTTTTCATAATTGAAGGGTTTGGACATTCTTTGGAGTTTTTTTTAAAAGCGTTTTTTTTTTTTTTTTTTAAAAGCAACAATTCGGTCAATACTTAATGTCAACAGTAAAATGAGAATATGTGCATGTAGTTTATTTAATGTCTTCTGCTCACCGAGCCTGCATTTATTTGATCCAAAGTACAGCACAAAGAGTACAATTCTGAAATATTTTTACAATTTAAAATGACTGTTTTCTATTTGAATATATTTCAAAATGTCATTTATTCCTCTGATTTCTTTCTCTTTTTTTTAATTTTAGCATTATTACTTCAGTCATATGATGCTTCAGAAATCATTCTAATATTCTGATTTGCTGCTTACATTTTTTTTTCAGGTTTCTTTGATGAATAGAAAGTTCAGAAGAACAGCATTTATCTAAAACAGGAGTCTTTTGTGACGTTATAAATGTCTTTATCATCACTTCTGATCAATTTAAAGCATCTTTGCTAAATAAAAGTATTTCTTTCCCCCAAAACAAAACAAACAGACTCCAGGCTTATCAATGGTATATAGTGTATAATGTTACAGAAGCAGATGTGGATCTTTGGAACTTTCTATTCATCAAAGAATCCTGAAAAAAAATCTACTTAACTGTTTTAAATATTGATAATAATAATATAAATGTTTCTTGAACAGAAAATCAGCATATTAGAATGATTTCTGAAGGATTATGTGACACTGAAGACTGGAGTAATGATGCTGAAAATTTAGCTTTGATCACAGGAATAAATTACATAACATACATCAAAATTGTACTGTTTTGCTGTACTTTGGATCAAATAAATGCAGGCTTGGTGAGCAGAAGAGACTTCTTTAAAAGCATTAAAAATCCCACTGTTCAAAATCTTTAGACTGGTGTTACAAAATATCTTTTGCAAAATATTTACATTTTCGACTTACAATTCTTATATTTGAATGTACCCTTTGGTTTATATTACTGTATATTTTACAATATTTGTAAAAAATACTAATAATTGTTGTTAATAATATGTATGTATGTTTAAAAAAAAAAATACAGATAAACTTTCTCTGAAAATGATTTATGTGCATTTCAATAATTATTGATTTCATTGACCAAATTAATACGTTTGTTTTAAAATAATGATTTATTGTTTCATAGTCTTCATAATATTGTTTGCACGAATGGTTCGTAAAGAGATCATTAAGTGTTTACGGAGGTATGACGTTGGAAGCAAAGTGATTTCATTTTGAATCGCCCTCTTTTCATTTCATTTTGCATCAGATGTTTGCAGTTTCTTTATTTCTCTTCTTCCTCCCCACCTTGACGTTAACATGTTCGTCAACTCCTGAAATTCCTCCCCTCTTATACTGACTCATTTTGCCCTTCCCAAAGGCCTAGTTTCATTTGAGATGTCATATGCTCCTAATCAACAAATGTTTATGTTTTCTGTTACTCATATAGCATTTATATTTAATATTTTTCTCTCTTTCTTCCTGACAGAGGCACTGCACAGGCCGTTTGGACTGGACTCGACATCACTGACGGAGGCGGTGCGCTGGAGCTCGAAAGAGAATCTGCTGGGCGCTGCGGAGAGCGACCCCAACCTCTTCGTTGCGCTTTACGACTTTGTTGCCAGTGGTGACAACACACTGAGCATCACAAAAGGTATGATCATGGGACGTGAGAGGTTGCGCAACATACCGTGCTTAGTTTCTCTGAACACTTGTACACTTTGATCTCCACCTCTTGTACACAGATGACAAACCACATTACATTGGTAGAGTAAACTCAAATGTTACCTAAGAGCACTTTTAATACCTGGAACAAAGCCAGCGAGTGTTTTCACAAAGACTTAGTTATTGATAACTTCCTCCCTTTTTATAACAAGGACGCCATGCGGTTACCTTTCCTCTTCCTTCCATCGTTCTCTTTCCTCTTTACTTCAGAACTTGTTGTTCCCAGCAGCAGTTTTAGGATCAAAGAACTGAGTTAAAAATTGAAACATTGAGTTGAGGAGTATAAACACATGGGCATCAACCTGAGCCATATGCGTGAACAGCTCTTTCCAGCGTGTTGGAAAAGACATTGGGACATGAGTCAGGCGCTTCTATGCTCAGATGCTCCATGCTAAACAGCTACTGGTAACGCTAATACCCATTTTGAAGTGTAATCCCGTCAGCTGGGTGAAAAGCAGGTGGGTAAACACAGACTAGCCTAACAGGAGAGACTTCAGAGAGAGGGTGTTAGCAGTCTGCACTTTCCCTCTGAAGTACCCGCTAATGGCCGGTAATGTAATGTCGTCTGGTTGGCACTGATGCGCCAGTCTCTTCTTGTCTTGTCATGAGGGCCTTGTTGCCGCGCCAGTGTCGATTTAGGATTTGCAAAAAAGCTATTGGTGTCTGAAAGCCAGCGGGGATGAACAGTTTCCCTGGCAGAAGGAAAGCACCCTCTACTGGACCTATGTTTGAATAAAGGGTTAGTTCATCCAGAAATGAAAATTCTGTCATTAATTACTCACCCTCATCTTGTTTCAAACATGTAAGACCTTCTTTCATCTTCGGAACACAATTAGAGACGAAAATGTGGAATAAAGTCGCTATTTTTGTTTTCTTTGCACAAAAAAAGTATTCTTGTAGCTTTGTAAAATTACAGTTGAACCACTGATGTTACATGGATTATCTTGATGCTTTTCTGGGCCTTGAACGTGGTAGGACACTTGCTGTCTATGGGACGGTCAGAGACCTCTTAGATTTCATCAAATATATCTTAAATCGTGTTCCGAAGATGAACAAAGGTCTTACAGGTTTGGAACAAAATGAGGATGAGAAATTAATAACAGAATTTTCATTTTTGGGTGAACTAACCCTTTAAAGAAAGGAGAAGGAAGAGGAGGAAATGAACTAAAATGTACTATTTAAACTGTCATTCAGAAGTTTGGGGGTAAATGTATTAATTTATTTTTAAGCAAGGATGCATTAAAATGTTTAGAAGTGACCTTGAAATGTCAGTATGTTACAAAAGTATTCTAGATTTCTATTTAAAATAAATTATTTTGACCTTTTGATTCATCAAATAATACTGAAAATCGTATTGTGGTCTCCACAAAAATATAAAAATTCAGCGTTGCATCACACATTTTAAAATATAGTGAAATGTAAAGTTATTTTAAATTGTAAAAATGTTATAAACAATATTACTGTTTTTACTGTTTCATTGTATTAGTTTCTTTTAATTAAATAAGTGTAGTCTTGGTGAGCATGAGAAACTTAAATTAAAAATCATTTAAAATCTTAAAATGATCCTAAAAATTTTACCAACCTTTTTTTAACAGTAGTGTATAAGAATACAAATAAATTGACGTACATTTATTTATTTTTCGGTCAAAGTTCAGCAAAAGAAATGCATAAAGATGTTAAAAGAGGCCTCATTTTTTATTTGGTAATTGTTTTTGACTACACAGAGATTGAACACTCTGGAGAGAGGGTTTGGAGCGTTCTTTTTTCCAACAGCTTGATGGAGCACTGCTTAATGGAACAGAACACAGGGCTCTTGAGATCTTTTCAAAAGTGCTTTTTGGAGGCAGATCTTGTAAAAAATATACTATTTTTAAATTCCATGGCGTATTAATAATGTGACGTTCATGGAGCGTGATGCAGCTGCCAAAGATGTCTGTGGAACACATGCATTTGCAGAAATTAAAAAACAGTGCAGTACCTCGAATACTTGGTTAATATATTTTTCAGTGTCATGATTGTCACTTCCCCCCCTCCATTCTCAGGTGTCTTCAGGATTTGTTCAGATCTCAGAACTCTTATATGTGACCATGGACCTCAAAACAAGTCATTAGGGTCAATTGTGAAATTGAGAGGGTTTTCATTGATGTATGGTTTGTTAGGATAAGACAATATTTGGCCAATAAACATCTATTTAAAAATCTAGAATTTGAAGGTGCAAAAAAAATCTAAATATGGAGAAAATTGTCTTTAAAGTTGTCCAAATGAAGTTCTTAGCAATGCATATTACTAATCAAAAATTAAGTTTTGATATATTTACAGTAGGAAATGTATAAATATCTTCATTGAACATGATCTTTATTTAATATCCTCATTTTTGGCTATTGCTACGAATATACTGTGCTAAATACTGTGCTCCAGGGTCACATATAAGCTTATGGGGTGAAAACCTAATGGACAAGTTCAAACTGATTTTATTTCTGAAATAATACTGCAGGATCTATAAAGTTACTGACGTAAATGTGCACTTTGCTCTCTGAAAGAACTGATCTGTTTTTGTAGCTGAACGATGGACTTGTTATAGCTTGCCTTTCTAATCTCTCATTCCATTCCATTTAAGTGAGATGCATTGGTATGAATAACAAGGGTTTACGTTGCTGAATGATTAGACATTGTGCACAAAAATAAGAAAAAAAAAATTGAATATCAAGTGGTTGCTGTTTACAGTGTACTGTTATTTTTTACATTTCAGGAGAGAAGCTGCGAGTGTTGGGGTACAACCAGAATGGCGAGTGGAGTGAAGTCCGTTCGAAGAACGGCCAGGGTTGGGTACCCAGTAACTACATTACCCCCGTGAACAGTCTGGAAAAGCACAGCTGGTATCATGGACCCGTGTCCCGCAGTGCTGCTGAGTACCTGCTCAGCAGCCTGATCAACGGCAGCTTCCTAGTGAGGGAGAGTGAGAGCAGCCCTGGCCAGCTCTCCATCTCACTTCGCTATGAGGGACGGGTCTATCACTACCGGATCAACACCGCCTCTGACGGAAAGGTTGGGCTGAAAACAACAACGGCTTTCACTTTAATAGTAAAGTGCCTTTTCTTGTGACTTTAAAGTTGGTCTCCTTCTGTCCCAGGTCTACGTAACAGCTGAAAGTCGTTTCAGCACATTAGCTGAGCTGGTTCATCATCATTCCACAGTGGCGGATGGTCTGGTAACCACATTACACTATCCCGCTCCAAAATGCAACAAGCCAACCGTCTATGGCGTCTCCCCCATCCACGACAAGTGGGAGATGGAGCGCACCGACATCACCATGAAGCACAAGTTGGGCGGAGGCCAGTATGGAGAGGTGTACGTCGGAGTTTGGAAAAAGTACAACCTCACTGTAGCTGTAAAAACACTAAAGGTTTGTGTTTTGTGCATATCTGCTGCTATTTCAAGATTTTCCCTTATTTCATTGGTTTTTATTGCGTTGAACTTTTTATGTGGCAGTGTGTGCCACCAAGTGGCTGTTCGTTTTATTGCAGTCTTTGTAGCACTGTTTTTGTAGTTGTTTTGCTAGTTATGTATTTATATTCCATATTCCATCCATATTTATGTTATAATACTTTATTTCAAAGGAGGACACTATGGAGGTTGAGGAGTTTCTAAAGGAAGCAGCAGTCATGAAGGAGGTGAAACATCCCAATTTGGTACAGTTACTTGGTAAGACACTAGTTGACAAGTTGCCTGAACAACTAGCCAAATTTGAAGCTATATATGCTTTAACTGGTTTCCGTTCAATTCCGTTCCATTCAACAACAAAAAAATCAAGAAAGTATGCACTACTCTCCTGACTCCACTATATTGTCACTCCATGTCAACTTACCCAGAGGTCCCCAGTTATTGTCTGCTGTCTACTCAGACAAGTATGTTCTATGCAATTGTTTTGATAGAGGGAAACAAGATACAATTCTAATTTTAACATTGTTTCTTCTTCAGAGATTGTTCTTTAAATAAAATAAGTATCAGCTGTATATAAAGTTAACAAATTTGACTGAAAATGGGTGATATTCAACAATCTGGACATGGAGCCTCATTGAGATCCCCATATCTCTGGGACTGAATGATGTAGGGCCTTGAAATTTAAGTTTCCAAAAGAAATGTTTATTAATAACTAGAATCTAAAATCATATTGTGGTATTTTTAATACTTTTGAGTTATAGGCATGCAAACTTTGGAAAAAGAGTAATTATGGCACTCAGACAGGTTCAATGTTCAGTGCAGTTGTCTTGACAAAAGGAAACAAGATACATCTCTAGTGTCAACATTATTTGTTCTTCAGACATTCATTCATCTTTAAAAGAAAAGATTATTAAAGAATGTTTTTGCAAACCACTGATTGAAATGTGTACATTTTAGCAATTTACTCCTGGAGCCATATTAAATATCCAATATCTCTGAAAATGAACCATATAGGGTCTTAAAAATAAAGATACCAAAAGGAAAGTTTGTTAAGACCCAATGTCTAAAAGGACATTAATATATCTTTAATACTTCTTGAGTTATTGGCATGCAAACTTCTGAGAAAAACTTGAAAAGTGCTGTTTCCCCATTTTTGAATTGGCACGTAATGCAACAAAGAGGGCTAAAGTCTACAGATTTTACAGACCTACCAATCTCTGTGGAAAAATAACATAATGATGCTGCCATCTTTCTAAAGTCATTTTTACACCCCTTTTATTTGACTCTGAATCTCAGATTAAAATTGCCATTTTGACTCTCCCTTTACAAAATAGTGGATTACTCAGTAAATATTAATCCATGACATTTAATATTTTGTCTTTCATCACTATACTGTACATGTCTATCTTTCTTAAGAATAAATATTAGCAAAATCAAAAATTTGAGCCGGGGAAGTTTTTGAAATTTGGTTAATTTGACACGGAATGACCCTATAGAAATCTAGGGTTTCATTCACATAACAAGCAACAATTATTTGTTTTTACCAAATTATGTTCTTAGATTTGTCACAAATTGATCATTTTTGATGCCCCTTTCTAGGTGTGTGTACATTGGAGCCTCCATTCTACATAGTGACTGAGTACATGCCACACGGGAACCTGCTGGACTATCTGCGTGAGTGTGACAGGGAGCAGGTGAATGCTGTGGTTTTGCTCTACATGGCTACTCAGATCTCCTCTGCCATGGAGTACCTGGAGAAGAAGAACTTCATCCACAGGTGAGCATAGCTCTTCAAACATCAATAGACTTCAGGAGTTCTTATTGGTTACATAGAGTTAACTCCATCTTCTTCATTTTTTTTCTCAGGGACCTGGCTGCTCGTAATTGTCTGGTTGGCGAGAATCACGTGGTCAAGGTGGCTGATTTCGGACTGAGCCGGCTAATGACAGGCGACACCTATACCGCTCATGCAGGCGCCAAATTCCCCATCAAATGGACAGCACCAGAGAGTTTGGCCTATAACACCTTCTCCATCAAGTCAGATGTGTGGGGTCAGTTACTAACTTAATTTGATCAGAAGGATTAGGGATGCACCGATCATGATTTTTCATGGCCGATTCCGATACCGATTTTTTACAAGCAAGCTGGCCGATTCCGATACCGATTTCCGATTTTTTTCAAAAACAAGAAGTTATGCAAGTAAACAACATAAACAGCATGTTTATTTAGTATTTAACAGGCCAAACTGGCTTTGGCTATTGATCAATAGCATCTGACATCTGAAATGAAATAAATAAAAAAAATATTAAATTAAATACAGTTTAATAAGTAAAACATGCTTTTAGTAAAGTAAAACAGTAAGCCAACAGGCATTTTAATGTAAAATAATAATAATCATTCTTTACAGAACAGACTTTTATTTTTGGCTTTTCAAAAGTAAAGTAATGCTTGGTTTTTTTTTTTTTTTTTACAAAAAGAAGCATCTCAGCTTTGTCACAAGTGAGTCTGTTTCTTTTTTCCATCTGTCACGCGAGAAGCTGAGCTGAACAAACGTTCGCTGTCCGCGCTTGTGCAGGGCGAAGACAGGTACGCTCGCGCAACTTCAGCGAGCACAGGAAAGCGGCTGTCCTTTGCAGACATTGCAGATTGCAATCTTCACGTCCTGCTCACAGATTTCGAAAAACCTCCACACAAGTGACATGTTTCTGAATGAATCGAATGCCGCGGCCTGCGTACACACTTCCGGAAAAGAAACGGCCGGGATAAAAAGCAAAAACCGGCCGGTTTCGATTTATGGCCGGTCAACCGGTGCATCCCTAAGAAGGATTGTGTTAGAAGTCCATATATACTCTATATAGAGTTAGGTGTTGCAGCCAAAATGGTCGATTTGCTTATATAAATAAGTGACTCACTTATTTTCCCCAATTTTTCAGCATTTGGAGTTTTGCTTTGGGAGATTGCAACGTACGGCATGTCTCCATACCCTGGAATCGACCTGTCTCAGGTGTACGATCTCCTGGAGAAAGGCTACCGCATGGAGCAGCCCGAGGGCTGTCCTCCTAAAGTCTACGAGCTGATGAGAGCCTGTGAGTATCAACAGTAACTTTGATAAGGCTTTATAGCTTTTACCAAATAACATAAAGTATAATCTCATTAGTGTTTATTCAGTGTCATATGTGACCCTGGACCACAAAACCAGTCATAAGGTTAAATTTGACAAAACTGAGATTTATACATCATATGAAAGCTCAATAAATAAGCTTTCTATTGATGTATGGTTTGTTAGGATAGGACAATATTTGGCTGAGATACATCTATTTGAAATCAGAAATCTGAGGATGCAAAAAAATCAAAATACTGAGAAAATCACCTTTAAAGTTGTCCAAATTAGGTTCTTAACAATGCATTTTACTAATCAAAAATTACATTTTGATATGTTTACAGTAGGAATTTTACAAAAAATCTTCATGGAACATGAACTTCACTTAATTTCTTAATGATTTTTGGCATAAAAGAAAAATCAAAAATTTTTACCCATGCAATGTATTTTTGGCTATTGCTACAAATATACCCCAGCGACTTAAGACTGGTTTTGTGGTCCAGGGTCACATATATGTTCATGTATATGCTTTTAGCAGTGTGTAATGTTGTGAAATATTATTAATCTCTCTATTTTAATATATTTAAAATGTAAAGCCATATTTTGTTTGTGTGTTGGTAGGTTGGCAGTGGAGTCCACTGGATAGACCCTCATTTGCTGAGATTCACCAGGCCTTTGAGACCATGTTCCATGACTCAAGCATCTCAGAAGGTATTATTGCATCATCTGTTTTAGACGACAAAGGAAGCCATAAACCAAGCAGACTTTTCGTGCAGATCTTGTTTGTGACCTTGGACCACAAAACCTGGCTCAAGTAGCACGGGTATATTTGTAGCAAAAGGCAAAAATACATTGTATTGGTCAAAATGATCAATTTTTCTTTTATGCAAAAAATCATTAGGATATTAAGTAAAGATCATGTTCTATGAAGCAATTTTGTAAATTTCCTACCGTAAAAATATAACAAAACTTAATTTTTGATTAGTAATATGCATGGCTAAGATCTTCATTTGGACAATTTTAAAGGCAATTTTCTCAATATTTAGATTTTTTTGTACCCTCAGGTTCCAGATTTTCAAATAATTGTATCTCATCCAAATATTGTCCTATCCTAACAAACCATACATCAATGGGAAGCGTATTTATTCTGATGTATAAATGACTGGTTTTGTGGTCCAGGGTCACATATACTTAATCATTAAGCAGAGAAAACTTAAGGCACAATAAACAGTCTCAAACAAGTTTGCATTGAATTTAATACAGAAAATTGACTGAAATAAAGTTGAAGTTAATATTTAATGAAGATTTGACCCACAGTACTTACATGTAAAGTATAATATTAACATGCACCTTCTTTCCGCTAACTCTTCTCCAGAGGTAGCCGAAGAGCTGTGTAAAACTGCATCTAGTGGGCAAGGTGGACTCACGCACACCTTTGGCCATGATATGCCCCTCTTGCCCTCAAAGTCTCGTGGGCAGAAGAAACATTCTGAGAACAAAGAGAACATGGAGGAGGCAGGACCCCACGGCCCTGCAGGTATACAGGCCCAGCTCCGGCTCAAAAAGAAGCTCAAGAGAATGGGAGTGGTGTTCATTATCGATTAACAGCATTACATAATATATAACTCTATAAATATGTATACATAAATATAGTGTGATTATGAAAGGTCTATGTGTCATATCCTCTCTATATATAATATGTAATAAATAAAAAAGATATATATTTAATATTTATATTATTTCACTCCACACTGAAATCCTCTATGCTGTTCAAATTAACAGCAGAATCCTCATTCAGCAAACAAATAGTAGGATATGCAAATAAGTAAACAGTCAAAGAACATGTGCATATAAGTGCTCACAGTATTTGAATTACACAATGTACAAAAAGGAGTAGGCAAGCGCTTCATTCTATGTAGCACATACGTAGTTGCATAGGCCTTGTGAATCAATTTAAAGGTGTATAGGTTGATGGGCAGGATTCTTGTACAATATATATATATATATATATATATATTTAAATGTTCAAAATTTATCATAATCAGAAAAACTGACATGTTCATAAACATTCATAACAGATATTACCTCTCATGTTTTGATTATCTTTCTGTAAATACATCTGATTTCATTCTATTTCCCCCTTTTGGTGCATGTCACTAAACCCCATGTATGCACATAAGCACTTCACCAACTGCATGTGTGTATATATTTTGATTAACATTTGTTAACCTCATTAAACCATTTTTCCTGTATTGTGCAATATTGTTTTTCTAATTAAATTATTTATGCTATTTATTGAAATCGCATAAACTTTATGTAAAATAAACTGGTGGCAATGTTTATATCTATCCATTTATTTATTTTTGATTGAGATGCATCTTTTGGTCATGTTATTAAACTTTTTAAGCATGCAATAAGTTTATTTTTTTAACATTTCTACATTTATTTTTTTGTATTCATGTATCTATTTATTGCCCTCCCTTTGATTGTCTTGACAATCTTACTTTTAACCACATATCAAGTGATACTCTCTATATAATGCAAATATCTAGACATCCTGTTGCCACAGGACCTTTAAAAAATATATATACGGTTGTCATCGTTTGAAGTGGATCAGAAAAGTTCATTAAAGTCCTAGGACAAGAATGGGTATTGTTTTGCTTTAAGGACAACTTTGTTGAAAGGTTTTGATCCACTTCAAATGTTGACTAGTGTAATTTTACTACTTTATTTTTAAATATCTATCTGTCTCTTGGCCCACTCATAAAAACAATTTATCCCGTGAATGTAAGAGATAGCCCTGACTCAGCATCATGTCTTTTCATGTTTAAATTATAACAGCAAGCAGTAGCTCATTGGGCCACTACACAGTTTCTTGTATAAAAGCATATTTCAGGCTAGTTGGTACAAATTGCAATCAGGGTTAGCCGTAGAGCGGTAGTGCTAGTGACTAAATGTTGCATATTGCAGTGATTTCTAATACCACCCCACAGCCTTCATTTACACCAGACTTACTTTTAGAAGTTTATTTTTTGAGACACAAATATTAATAACAATGTAATAAATTAAATATTCTTTTTTTTTTATTACGTCACAATTTTGCGCACTGAACAATGATGTAAGCAAGTGTGACGCAGGCTTCAATATGAGAACGCTGAAGTGTTTAGTTTGCATCTCTACTGCTTCCGCTTATTTCGCTGTTTTTTTTTTTTTTGACCTTTGGTTTTGTTGTCTTGTTGTGTTCAGGTCTTGCAGCATCTCTTTTTGTGGGTGATGGACGTTCTAGCAGCTCTCCAGCCCTACCACGTAAACAGAGGGATAAGTCTCCATCAAGCCTGCTGGAGGACTCCCAGGACGCTACCTTCACCCGTGACCGCAAGGCTGGCTTCTTCAGTTCTTTCATGAAAAAGAAGTCCATGTCCTCCTCTTCTACTTCATCCTCACCTCAGCAGCAACAGAATCTCCCAATGCCTCCCAAGAGGAGCAGCTCATTCCGGGAGATGGAAACCCAACCCCATAAAAAGTATGAACCCACAGCTGGGTTTGCAGGCCCTCCTCCTCCTTTGCCCCAAACTGATGGGTTGAGTTTCTCTCCATCTCACGGAGAGGGGAACCACGTGCAGTCCCGCTGTTGCGGGGCCACATTTGGACAGAAGCCCTCAAGTTCGAACTCTGGAGGAACTTCTGGTCAAGTAGGAAGCAGCAGTAGTTGGGGAAGCCTTGCAGGCTTCTTCACCCCTCGCCTTATCAAAAAGACCCTGGGATTGCGGACTGGTAAGCCTTCTGGAATAGACGAAGGAAGTGGAACTAAGCCATTCCCTCGATCCAATTCGACTTCCTCTATGTCTGCCGGGTTGCCGGACTTAGAGCGCATGGCGTTGACTTTACCAAGAAACCGTAGCAAACCTCCATTAGAGCGTACAGCTTCCACCACCTCACAGCCAGAGAATGGAGCAGCACGACCTTCGGATGCAATCCTGCGGAAGCTTGATGAAGGTACAGCTCAGATACGAGATCGTCCCAAAGCTAAACTCTTGCCAAGAGGGGTCACAGGTGGTGTTAGGGCACCGGGTGTAGGGGGAGAGGCTGATTCAGACTCCAACACACGGGGAAAAGATGGCCAAGATGACAGGCAAGGCTGGTCTTCGCCATCAAAAACCTCTACTCTTGGTTCGGTCAATCTGCACAACCACAAAGTTCCAGTTCTGATTTCCCCGACACTAAAGCACAGCTCAGCTGATGCACACCTAGTCGGTGTGGACTCTCAGGGCAACCGCTTCAAACTGCTGCCCGACAGTGGCGATCGTGACCGACCGCGACTGGTGAAGCCCAAATGTGCACCTCCTCCACCCCCCATGCTGCGCTCCCTCCCACACACCTACAGTGCCGACGCAGCTGACGAAGCACTCAGTGGAAACATGGAGGTCAATGGAGATGGCGTCAAAAGGAGAGGAGCACGTCCATCGATACCACCACCACAAGTGCCTCCAGCCCCCATAGTTCCCTCTAGTAACAACATCACCCAAACTAAGATGGCCAACGGTGCTTCCAGTGGCGGACCTGGCCCTACATCCGCCAAACCTACTCTTAGACGGACTCGGCAGCAGACAGAACGGATCCCCCTGGAGAAAATCAGCAAGGAGGCTCTTTTGGAATGTGCTGATTGTTTGAGTAGTGCTCTTCAAGGCAACACAGAACTTTCCTCCAGCAGCCAGGTCCTGGATGTGGGACACCAACTTTTGGACTACTGCTCGGGGTATGTTGATTGCATCCCCCAGACACGTAATAAATTTGCCTTTCGTGAGGCAGTGGGGAAGCTGGAGTTGAGTCTACAGGAGCTGCGCGCTTCCTCTACAGGTGGGGGAGTGGGACCTGGGACCAGCCCGGCTCTTGACAACTTGCACACATGCATTAAAGAGATCAGCGATGTTGTGCAAAGGTAGCCACTGTGTCCAAAACTCCTCCTCCTCCTGTACCCCTCAAGACTTTTTTGCCCCAGAATCAATCTAGTTTTATTTAAATGTTGGGGGACAGAGAATATTCTCTAAGAAGTACCTCAGAAAATTACTACAAACACTCTCTCTAACTTTTTATTGTTTACAGGTGACTTTCTCCTTGAAATTGCCAGTTGGGAACAGAGTTCTTTGTATATAAGCTTTTTGTCACAACCAAAATACAGTTTTGATTTTGACAAATTAATACTTACAGTTTGTCTTGGTATGACAGAATTAGACAGGGGTTGCACAGGTTAAAGCGATAGTTTACACAAAAATGACAACTGTCAGTAATTACTCACCCTCATGTCGTTCCAAACCTGTAAGACCTTCGTCTTTGGAACACAAAAAATAAGGTATTTTTGATTAAATCCGAGAGCTCTGACTACCACGTTCAAGTTCCAGAAAGGTACCAAGAACATCGACAAAATAGCCGATGTGACAGTGGTTCAACTGTAATTTTATGAAGCTACGAGAATGCTTTTTGTTGCGCAGAAAAACTAAAATAACTTTATTCAACTAATCTTGTCTCCACGTCACCATAGTGGCATTTTGGAGAGTACGCACAAAAAGTATTCTCATAGGACTATTTTGTCGATGTTCTTGGTATCTTTAATGTGGTAGGACTCCTGCTGTCCATGTAGGGTCAGAAAGCTCTTGGATTTCTTCTCAAATATCTTAATTTGTTTTCCAAGGATGAACAAAGGTCTTACAGCTTTGGAATGACATGAAGGTGAGTAATTAATGACAGGATTTAAATTTTTGGGTGAACTATCGCTTTAAGGTGAGCCGAGTACACATGAACTGGTCCACATGCAGTTTGTTTTTAGATATCCATTCACTTTTTTCAATATTTTTAATAGTAACTGGATATTGCATCAGAATGTCAGTGCAAAATTAAAATTCTCAACATTTAAGATATGAATTGGTTTTGCCTGCAGTAGTAATGAATGTGGAGTGCAAACACAGCTTTATGCACATTTGTTCACACTAAAAGTGCTTCTGACTACATCCCATACTGTCATTCATTATTTGACCACATTTGTTAAACACTACAACACTACATTTGGTATATTTTTCTGTATTTTCATGCATTATTGTTGCTGTGGCGTAGTTGAAATGGTGTTGGGTCTGTCACCACATGGTTCATATTTGCCCTTTTATATCCGTGGCATTTCGATAATGCCCCCATCAGCCAGATGGCACAAATCTACAGTTCTCAACGCTCAAGAATTCTAAACATGTTTCTAGATTTTATCGATTTGCTATGGGGGACTTATTCGATGTGTGGAAAGTCTGAATTTATTTTACGACCATCACGGTGCCAACACAGAAGCAGCGACACTACAGATACAAGTATTGCCAAGTCTTTTAACACAAACTGCATTTTCTTTAGCACATTGATTTGTAACTTTATTTTGATTTCACTTTAGAATGTCGCCATTTGTAAACTTGAATTTTAAATTATTTTTGATTAAAAGCACAGGCGTTTTTATGATATTGTAGATATTATTTTATACCCACAAATAGGCGTGGAAGGTCATGCTCACTTGTGTCCTCGTGGTGAGATTTCGGTGTGAGGGTCTCCATCTGTGCATCTACATTATGAATGTATTCATTTGTTCAAAACAGGAATGTTTTTTTGTGTGTGCGTGTGCGTGTATATGTTTTCCATAGTCTCTCTTTATTAAAAAGAAACATTATTAAAAGAAACATTTTCTTCAGGACACAAACAGTTACAAATGTTTTCTCAGTCTGTATTCATAAAATGATAGATTTCTATTAGAATTTGCATAAATGAGATTTTTGTGGGTACCCTGCAATGTCATAATTATATTGATTTGTACCGATTACACTGGAGCACATTTTGTAAAGCATAAATGTTAATTGCCTTGCCTTAATTCACTATCTAGGGTATGTAATATGGAAATTTTGGAAGATTTTTTTTTTCTTTTGCCATACATCTCCATGACATTTCAGTTCCACCGCAACACATGTTGTTTGTTCAAAACCATTTTTTTTATACTCCAAATCATAGCATAATTTGCCTACACTAACTTGTTTTGCTTGTTTTTCTGATATTACATGGTGCCTTTTGTGAGAGATGTATCGTTTTGTGCACTGCAAGGTCATGTTAAAGATCTGTATGTAAATATGTTTTGCGCTAAATATTCATTATCAATTTTATGGTGGCAAATGGGATTTTTCAAGCCTTTATTATCATTCAAGCTGCCCTGTTCAGACATCTGGGTATATGTGAGGTGTCCAACTTGAATAGGAAAAAGTGCAATGATCTGTCCTTTACGAAGAAAAAGACAGTGCTTGAAGTCTGGTCTCCTTTTACTGAAAGAGCTCATGAGTTTGTTTTGCTTTGTCAGGAATACCTCTCTTGTAATCACGTTAACAAAGAAAAAATATTTTTCATGTGTGATTTTAGCAGTTTGTTCTTTCAAACACATGCAGGTCATCTATTCCATTTATTATTATGTCTGAAAATGTTTCATTACCAAACAACTGAGGGGGAAAAGAGTTTTGTATGTCAGTTTTACATGATTGTCAGGGAGCGTTTTGCCTTTTAAACCTTTTAGTAAACAGCTAAGTGTTTTTTTTTTCACCACAGTTTTTATTGTAATCAGTCCATTTTATTTTAGTAAACCTCCTCTGCAAGTTTGTGCATTCAATAATATTTTATTGTATTGTGTATAGAGGAACAATTCAGAGAAGAACCATCTTGTCCTATAGTTTATGCTTTATGGGCCACACAAGGTCTCTGAGGTGCAAACTACTCATTAGAATTCAGTCAGTTTAATTACCCGAGTTTTTTTCTTTTATATTTTTGTTTGTCACTTTTTATTTATTTTTGGTTTATTTATTGATGTACTTTTTATGTTGGATCCTGGAATCACTTTTTTTTTTTTTTTTTTTTTTTTTTGGAGACTGTCTTTTTGTAAGGTCAGATTTTAAGTGCTGAAGAAATTTATATACCAAAGGCCACCTCTCTAGTCCTTCAAGTGCAATGAGAATAAAACACTCTTAATTTTGAATATGTGAATTTAACAGGGATTAAAAAGGCAGAGGTTGACAGATTAACAGTATTTTTTTCTGTTTTGTAAAAAGTATATTTTGTGTGATTCTAATTTAAAGCTCACTTTTAATATTATATTACTGTGAAGTCCTTCCTCAGTGTTACACTTGATGTAAATAATGAATAAAGAAACTGTTGAAACATATTGGTTTTGGGAGTTTATTTTCTGGGTTTATTGTTATTATTTAATCTTTCAATTTTATCTATGTACACTACCACTCAAAAGTTTTTGAACAGTAAGGTTTTTTTCAAATGTTTTTTAAGTCTATTCTGCTTACCAAGCCTTCATTTATTTGATCTGAAGTACAGCAAAAAAAGCTACATTTTTAGCATAATTACTCCAGTTTTCAGTGTCACATGATCCTTCAGAATTTTATTATTATTATTGAGTGTTTTTTTTTTTCAGGATTCTTTAATGAATAGAACGATCCAAACAGCAGTATTTAGCTGAAATAAAAAGATCCTGTAACATTATACCATTCAAAAGCTTGGAATCAGTATAATTTTTATTTTTGGGAAAGAAATGATAGAAATTAATACTTTTATTTAGCCAGGATGCTTTAAATTGATCAAAAGTGATGATAAAGACATTTATAATACTACAAAAGATTTATATTTCAGATAATTGCTGTTCTTCTGAACTCTTCTAAAAAAATTCTACTCTGCTGTTTTCAACATATTAATAATAATAAATGTTTTTTGAGCAGTAAATCAGAATATTAATGATTTCTGAAGGATCATGTGACTGGAGTTAATGATGCTAAAATTCAGATTTAAAATTACATTTTAAAATATATTTACATTTTTTTTTTCTAAAAATGGAAAAATATTTCACATTTTACTGTTTTACAGGCTTGGTGAGCAGAAGAGACTTATTTGAAAAAAAATCAAAATCTTACTGTTCAAAAACTTTTGACAGGTGGTGTAAATTAATTAGATATATATTAATAAATCAGTGTACTGTGGTGTGACATGCTATACTTTATACATGAATGTTAACTGAAATATCTGTAAAACCTTGCCAAAATTATATTTCTCATTTTCATTGTTTTAACTAAAAAAATTAACTAAAACTGAAATAAAAATGAATAAAATTTATGTAGACAAGTATTTAAAATTACAAGAACTAATAAAAATGACAAAATATATTTAAACGCTTGCTTGAAATATATCTCAATAATACTAAAATAACAATTTTTTAAAAATGTAATATTTATACATGCAGATCATGTGACCACATATTAAGAGACTGTGACCTAAATTCTTGATTTTGAAGGAAAAAAGTTGATTATTTGTCAATTATTCAAACTTTAAATGAGCCACTGTACCAACATTGACTATTAAAAAGTAAAATTGTAGCTTCAGGACATCCAAAAATTAAGTTAATTTAACAATATGATTACATTTCTCAGTCTACAAATTTCTTAATACACTTATTTCTTATTATATATGCATTATATATTATAGTATTATAGTAATGTAAAAAATCTAAGTGGCAATGTGTTGTTTCTGTGCTCCAGCAGGTTGTGTAGTTATTCAATCTTTTCACTTACAAGCTTTGGCGAATAGGAGGCGCTATTGGACAAACGCATCCCTCCATTTCCCCGCGGCAGAGGCGCATTGTGTGTCGGAAATGGGAAAACCCTGAGCCGTGAGGTTGTCGCTGCTGGCTTCACCGGAGCATAGAGAGTTACACGACGGCAGAGAGAGGGAAGAACAAGCAACCCTGGAGTTTTAAGCGGAGGAGACGTTAGTTCTTGGAGTTTTTTCGCCATGAGCTGGGGAACGGATCTTTGGGTAAGCGCACTTTTCCCATTGCTTGTTCCTTGTGGCCTTTTGTTCACTAACAAACAACTCGGTTTTTGGCACGACTTCAGGAAAGGTGTCCTAGTCAGCCTGTCTGTGTATTCTCGCTCTGTCCTTTACACCTTTGCCGCCAGAAACATTGCCAGAGTTTGATACATTATAACATTTCGTTTTTAGAATGTACCAAGTTTTAATTGTGTCACGCGTGACGTTCCATTTGATTCCAGTGACATTCCAAATCAAACCTAATCTTAAGGTTTCACACCCAGTTTCGATGACTAAGAAGTGGGTAGAGGATCACCATTTATTAACTCGTTTTCCTAGCATACAACCGATGTAATATCTCATGTATGTATTCGGCTATTCATTTAGGACAAACAACAGTTTCTCCCAGCTGTATCCAGAATCTGTTTCCATTGTTGACAGAGACAATGAAGAAATGATGTCCTGTAAAAGAGTAACCTGAGATGAAATCTCCTTATGTGGATATTTGTTGGTTAGATTTTATTGCGCTTTTATCTACGGGTTCCATTGGCAACGCTTCTGCAGTTTGATCCCACATCTTTTATTGTCTGGGCTTCGAGTCTGCCATGTTCCATTGACAAAAACTCGCATTTTAAATGACAAAAATGCGTCGTTTCGGCATAAGATGAACTATTGAGAGACAATGAAGCCCGTCGAGTGTGTGTGGGTCTGTTACAGGGGTGTTGCCCTTCAGATTGGGCTACTGGACAAAAAGCAGAGGATGCATGAGGTATTTCTTGAAATATCCCATGCATCATTCTGTGCTTTTCAAGGTTTTTTGGTGTTTCCTGTGCTATTGCTACGCATGGAATTAATAATTTTGTGATTTGTCATCTAGATTAATAACTGTAGTTACATTTTTTAGTTGCTGAGTGAGTGTGTGTGGGAAAGTGAGTTTATGTTTTGGGATTCTTATGACAGTGTAACTTGGCTCGTAATGCTTTTGTAATTAGATTCTAAAAGGGGAAAGTTTGTTTTAAAATGTTTTATTGTTATTACTTTGAATATTCTCAGGGATCATGTTGGTAACATAGTAGCTGGTTTCTAACTGGTTCAAGCTGGTCATTAGCAGTAACCATCTTCCAAAAAACAGCTTGAACATCTTAAACTGTGATGACCAGCTGGTAGCTGATTTGTTGTTTCTCCAAGATGGTCTGTCTGCTTTGACCATCTAAAGACCAGCTAGAATACTGTGTTTCAGAACATTAACTAACATTTGTCACTTTTGTAAATCCAAAGACGTTGTCTTAAAAATAAAAAATACCAACTTTCACATGGGGCTGGATGTTTGGTGTTGTACATTCGATTCTGTATGTTTGGCTTGAATTGGCTGTCTTAATTTCCTGTACCATAAATCCCTTATTCTGTCAAATATGGCATATCATCCTCAGTGGCAGTGGTCTTTTTGAGAATTGTATTCATCTGTAATCCTGTGGCAAATCCCTTTTGTACATGGAACATGCTGAATAATCATGTTCGTCTGCTTGTCTCGTGGTGAATGTCTTTTTAGCCATAAAACGTGGAAGTATTTTCCATCCGTAGCCTTGGCGCTGATGAATGAAATGCCATTCTATCCCTTAAATGCTTGTGCACTTTTCATCATGGTTATCCTCAAATGCACTCTGCGTTAGATCCATTTGTGCTCTATTAAGAGTCATGTAAACTCTGTTAAGAAGTTTAATGCTGCTCATTATCTGTCAAGTGTTGATTTTGATTCCAAATTAATGGTGTAATGTCTTGGGTGTGATTGGTTTACACCTTTCAGAATTACCCAATAGTAACACATAACAAGAAAAACGCCTTATGCACAAAACAACTTGTTAGTTCTGAATATCCCGGAGGATATTAGCGTGACATTTTCTTGTCAGATCTGTTATTAGTGCAAAGCGGACTTGAGCTGTGAGGGATTGCGTGGACTTCAATCAAATCAAGAACAAAGAGCTTGATTTAAACTTCGTGCTCGGAGTACAGGAAGCTGACATTTAAACCCTCTGCTGCTATTAAAAAGCTTTTCTTGAGTTTGTTGCATCTCCTAACGTCATGTATGATGGTCTCAGAGGAGCCTGGTAATTTGTACACAGTAGTATGACCGTATGGAGTGTGTGGATGAAACTGTCAGTGTGTGCCGTGGAAAAAATTGCTTACAGGTCTTTGATGTGGTGATTTAGTCTTTTGTAGAGCAAACTGGTTAGACCTGTTACAGTGCTTGCGAGGCTTGGATAGTAATTGTTTAGTCCATGCGTTTTTGTGTGTTGTAGTGTTTTGGGTTTCAGAAGTGAATTGAATTGGTCAACGTCAGCCAGCAAGCGAGTAGACTTTCTTCTTCTTTGAACTCCAGACTGACTGTAGCCTCATTTTAATATATTTTAAAGTGTAATTTATACATTTTCATCAGACATTACGCAAGTCTTCAGTGTCACATGGTGCTTCAGAAATCATTCTAATATGATTGTGATGGCTTTTTATGATTCTTTGGTGAATGAAAAGCTTTAAAGAATAGCATTTATTTGAAATCGAAAGCTTTTGTAACATTATAAATATCTTTGCTGTCTCTTTTTTGTATAAATTTGATGCATCTGTGCTAAATAAAACAGAACAATTTCTTTTTCTTTTTCAAATTCTGACCTCAAACTTTTGAACAGCAGTTTATGTATAATACATTATAAATAGTTCACTCACCAATGCACGTATGCATTTTGAGATTATGAAATGGTCAGGTTTTTTCTCTAATGTCATTTACATGAACTTTAAACATTATTGGCTGTGAGTGTGAAGCACTTGTATGTTCTTTTACAGTTATCAAAAGTTACAGTTATTAAATTTGTTGGATATAAAGACTCCTGAGGGAATCTGCTGACAGAATTTGCTCTTTCTACTTGATCTAAGATCGTACACTCTTCTTGTAAACAGTCAAGTCAAGATTTGACTGAGAGGCTTGTTATACATCAGCTTAAAAAGCAACTCCTGTCTTCAACCCCTGCAGTGACCCAAGACAAAAGGCAGCTGTAGGAGGCTCCTGTCAAGATGGTTCAGTTAAAGGTTATCTGTAGGACTTGAAGGCTGCTTTCTTTTTTTGACAACCTGACTTTTTTTTTTCTCAAATAGCCACGAAACAAACACATTAGCTCTGTTAGCTGCAGCATTTGAACACTAAAATCAGGCAATTGCAAATTCAAAATTGACTCATTCAGGTTAGCTTTGTTTTATCTAACCTTAAAATAACCCCCAAACGAAAAAAAGAAAATGCCAGTATTTGCTCACCCGCATGTCATTCCAAATCTGTGTGCTGTTACGTTTGTAAGTTTTATTTAGTATCTATGCTGCTGCTCTTTTTCCATGACAGTTAATAAGTGACCATGGCTGTCAAGCATCAAAAGACACTATTTGCATTGGATCAGAAAATTTTGAAAACAATGTAATACAGACAAATGGAAAAGGTTAAACTTTACGTACTATTGATTATCGATTGTGCTCTACTGATTCCACAAATTACATCATAGGAGTTTGGAATGACTTGAGGGTCAGTAAATGACACAATTTTCATTTTCAACTTACTCATATGTGTAAGTTGAATACATCGTATGGGTCAAAATTATAAATTTTTCTTTATTGCCAAAAGTCATTAGGTTATTAAGTGAAGATCATGTTGCATGAGGATATTTTGGAAAAATTCTACTGTAAATATATCAAAGCTTATTTTCTGAATAATAATGTGCATTGCTAAGAACTTCATTTTGACAACTTTAAAGGTGATTTTCTCAATATATATATATTTTTTGCACCCTCAGATTCCAGATTTTTAAGTAGTTGTATCTCGACCAAATATTGTCCTATCCTAAAAAACGTACACTACTGGAAAGCTTATTTATTCAGCTTTCAGATGTATAAATCGTAATTTTAAAAAAAAGGACCCTTATGAGTGGGGATGCACCGATCCTTATCGGCCGATCACTTGCGCGTTTTGTCAGTAAAGCCGGTTCTGTAATCAGCGGTAAATGCCATCAGGTGCGTGATTTCACGTTGAGCCGTATATACTACACACAGCCGTTGTTCACTGACGAGCTGCGCACATTCACACTGATAATGAACATTGCTATGCGCAGCTCGTCGGTAAACAACGGCTGTGTGTAGTATATACAGCTCAACGTGAAATCACGCACCTGATGGCATTTACCGCTGATTACAGAACCGGCTTTACTGACAAAACGCGCAAGCATTATCGGCCGATTCGTATCGGTGCATCCCTACTTATGAGTGGTTTTGTGATCCAGGGTCACATATAAGAATTTGAGAAGTTCCAGTTTGTCATTGTGGACATAATTATATATGGACGTAATATATTTAAAGATATTTCTACAAACAGTCTGAGGATTTTTCTACCCCTATGGGATAAACAAAGTTTAATTAACTTAACATTAAATCCGTTGACCATTAGTAATCTCCTTCTTGACTATTTTCTTTTATTACTAAATGTTATGCAACTTTATTATAAGTATTGCATAGGTGTTTTTCAAAGTGGTTTACTGATGTTTTTCTTCAGTGATACTATTCAGAGCTTCACAGTTGAGGTGTCCAGATTGCTGGGAGCTGGTAATCTGGGATACCTGGAGATCAGTCAGGTGAGACTCTGCTAGGTCATTATGACCGTGTGCCAAGACTGCTGTCGCTGCCAATATGCCAGAGGAGCAATAGACGTAAAAACACGCTCCGAACGTAGTCGTGGGAAAGAGTAGGTCAGGAAACAATTTGCTTAAACCTTTGACCCTGACATTTAGTATGTCATTCCACTGCTTTCCGAAGTTTATTGGCATGTGCAAGTAATGCTTCGTTTACATACTACATGTCTGTGGTGAGAGAACCAGTTTGTGCTCTTGCTGTCTCTGACCCAGTTTAAACAGAATGAATGCTGATCTAGTATTGATAACTTTCTGTTTTTCTGCCTTTCATAGTGTGGTTCTAAAATGTTTTGCATGTCATTCATGTGCTGCACATTTGATAATTACTCCTGGCCCCTTTTTTCCAACTGTGTTTTTAGGGTTTTATCCCGTTTTATGTTCTGTTCTTTCGGCTTTGATCAGAACAAACCTCTTAAAATCATTTCACAGTATCCTACATAAACACAAGCTTTCATGTTGCAGATTGAATATCCACACAAATGGATCTTTGTAGTATGTAAAGCTTGCTCTTGGCTCTCTCTTTAGCTCCTGGTGCTTTCTGAAAGACCAACAGCTGGGTGCAAATGCCCGTCCATATCATGCAACAAAGATTAATTTAGTTTTGAACTCAATGTTATCGTAACCAAGGGTGCGTAGCTTATTTTTCTGCAGGAATCGACTAATTGGAACATCAAACCTTGGACTACAACCAATTTTTTTCCCACACAGCCAATATTTATGGAGCACGACTTACACAAACAAGTTTTGTGCTCCTTGGCCCGGAACCGGAGTTTGAAAAAACGGCGGAACGTCCTGTGATCTTCTGTACCAAACCCCTACATGATGGCGGTTCAAAAATAGCTGTACTCTAAAGCCGTCCTTTGTCCTCTGCCATAGTTTTGGTGGCCTCATCAAAAGCAATTAGCCCAGGTTGAAATCTGTGGTGCCACTAGGTTTACTGTTTTGGGTAAACAGGGCAACTTTTGGTCCCAGATCATGAATCAATGTGCCTGAATCATGAAGCACTATTATTTCTTCATTTCATAAGACTAACTGGACATAGGGATCATTTTGGCATGGGAGTTTTTAACAGTCACTTGTCACATGATGTCTGAGCCATTAATGGCAAATATACATAATACGTAGGGGATTTTATTTTATTTTTTTTTAGGAAAATAGGTCATTTAGTCAGTGTATGCTTTCATGTTTCCAAGATTTTTGTGCAAAAGAACATCTGTAAAATGTTTGAAATTAAAAACCTGTACTTTAAATTAGAGTAAGCAAGCATTCAACACTTATCCTGTACTGCTGCAGGCAGCTAATGAGATTCTCTTGCCTTCATACACAGTTTTCAAAGGATATTTATTAATTCTAGGAGCTACTTGGGAAAAGGTGTCACAAATCCAGCCCAAATCCATCACATTACAGCTCTGTTACGTAACCTGAAGAATGAAGAGGCACTTCAGAACAAACCACCTCACAGGATGCCACCTCTGCACATACTTTTTTAATAATTCATAAACTGAAGACCTAAGCATTTGGAATTAATTGTTTGCAGCTCTTGAATGTAAAACGAATTCCGTTTTTGCACAGGCAAGCTCGATGGGAATTGGCTCGAAACTGTATTGAGGGTAACGGAGTTCATTGTTCACAGACAGCTTCTTTCACATTTACAGGGCCCCTTAGTCCCCTGACAAATCACACGGGCCTGTTTACAGAAAGAGAGAGAGAAAACACAGGCAACCAGACTGGTCGTTTCGTCGTCTCCCACCTTTTGTTGGATGACATGCGTTGCGTTTTTTATGGCCTGTGGAAATTATTCTGGAGCCGTGAGACTTGTTTGGAATGGTCAGAATGCATTGGAAGTGTACATTTATTCACTTAGATTGGGACGGTTGGGACAGCTTTACAGTTTTTTCACATGGGACGCTATAGTGTATCAAAACAGCTTGAGATTGTTTCTTGCTTCTAATGAGTGAATTGTGGATTTGCATAGGAGAGAACGGTTTCCAGGGTAATCCGATACAATTTATGCGTCTCCCAGCACAGTACCCTAAGTCGGCTCTGTGTTGAAATACACAGCTCAAGTGTCTTTTGTTTTTAATCTAGTTATGCAAGTCAGGTAGCAACTCATTAATCTGTGAGCCTTAACCTGACTGAAAATCTTGGCTCCATGTGTTAAGCTTGGATTAAACTCGCACACTATTAAACAGCCTGGACGAACGTGGTGTGATGGAAGCGCTTGCCGTCTTAAAGTTAATCATTAAAACGAGGTGTGTGAGCAACTCTGATAGTTAAAGGCATGTTCTGATAGATTAAAAGTAAGCAAGAGGACTTGCTGTGAGCTTAAGGACAACATGTACAGTTGAAGTCAAAAGTTTACATACACCTTGCAGGATCTGCAAAATGCTAATTATTTGACCAAAATAAAATGGATGATACAAAATGCATGTTATTTTTTGTTTATTACTGACCTGAATAAGATAGTTCACATAAAAGACGCTTACATATAGTTCAAAAGTTAACATACACGTGATTCTTAATACTGTGTTGTTGCCTGAATGGTCCATAGCTGTGTTTTTTTTGTTTAGTGATAGTTTTTCATGAGTCCCTTGTTTGTCCTGAACAGTTAAAATGCCTGCTGTTAGGGCTGGGCCGATAAACGATATCATATCGAATCGCGATAAAATTTATGTTAATAACGATGATAGGCTCTAGACATTTTTTGCTCGATATGGATTAATCTAAGAGCCAATCACACAGTAGAAATATGCGACAACAGCCAATCAGCGTACAGCGTGCGTGTGTACGTCAAAGTACAAAGTTCATTTCCTACCGCACTTTGCGAAGCAAACTTAACACCAGGACGACAAAAAAAAGAGAGAGGAAGCAGCGACGAAAGTGAAACTAACTTCGAGTTATTATCCAAAGATGTTGAAATTGTCGACAAAAAAGGTAGCACGAATTCCGTTATATAAGTGGTTTGGCTACCTGAAAAGTGACTCTTAGCTCAGCTGAGAGTTTGGCGCGATTGTTAAAACTGAAACCGAAAGCAAAAAACGCACGCGCATTCAAAAGCAATTTTAATCCCCCCAATGCACGCAAGTTAGGCTACATGACATATCTAGGCTGTTATTTGTATGTAGGCTATGATAGGTTGTGTATGTCTATAGCTCTGTATCATGCTTGAAATATTCGTCTCTATTTGCACTTTGAATATTTAGAGAGTAGCCTACTTTGATTATGGCTGAATTATCTGCACTTAATACGATTAAGAAATAACCGTGTCGTAATTTTTTGTTATTTATACTGTAGATTGTTTCAAAATACAGTGGTTGCCTCTAATTTAAATAGCTCAACCTATAATAGAGAAAATAAACAATTGTGTTAATAATAATAATAATAAATAAATAAATAAATAATTGTGTTACAAATTATGTTTTTACAATAATTTTATTTTTACATTTTGTACATTTACTCTCATTTACCATACTCTGTCACAACTTTTATTTTTTTAATTTATTTTAGTAAGTTGTTTTAATTTTTAAGGCCAAATCTGTTTTTGTTAATAAACTATACTTTAAATGTAATTTAATGAACCCTTTCATTTTTGTGGCTTTAGTCATTGTTGGGATACTATTTTAAAGCTGGCAACATCAACAGCTTATATCGAAATATATATCGTTATCGTTCAATATGGGGAAAAAAATATCGAGATTACATTTTTGCCATATCGCCCAGCCCTACCTGCTGTTCTTCAGAAAAGTCCTTCTGGTCCCACAGATTTTTCTTTTTTTTTTTCATTTGTGTATTTGAACCCTTTTCGACAATGACTGTATGATTTTGAGATCCATCTTTTCACACCGAGGAACTCATGCAACTATTACATAAGGTTCAAATGCTTCCTGATGCTTCAGAAGGACAAATACTATGCATTAGGAGCCGGGGGTGTAAACTTTTGAACGGAATGAGGATGTGTTCATTTTTCCATTTAGTATTGCCCTTCAGAAGCTACAGAGGAAACTTGTTAAATTTACCCTGATCTTCAAATTCTAATTCACTTAATGCATCGTTCCTTCTGAAGCATCAGTGAGCGTTTTAACCTTCTTTAATGATTGCATATGAGTCCTTCAGTTGTCCTCAGCATAATCTGGGCTTCCGAGCTGTCAGTTTATTCAAACATTGACTTGATATATTACTCCAAGCCTCCTGAAGAATTGCCCAAAGATGATTTACACTGCTGATATCGTCCAAAACCACACTTTGCCAGGGGTTGTTACCAAACTTTTGGAGGGCAGTGTATGTAAACTTTTGACTTCAACTGTATACCTTAGGATTCCTGGGTCAAATGTGACGTCATATATGCATAATAGGTTTGGGTACTTGCTATTCATGGTTATATAGCATTCTGTGACACAATCATTCATGACATATGAAAAGACCCGAGTGAAGCAAAGGTTTACTATTAGGATGCATTTATGTCCCAATTTTGGCACATATATTGTTTAGGGTTGCATCGATCCGATACTCTGGATCGGTATCGACGCCGATCCAAGCTTTTTGAATGGATCGGATATCGGTGATGTGTGACCGATCCAAATTTGATACCGTTACCAGAGTTTGATTAAATAAATAGCATGAAATAATAGTCTACTGTAAAAACTATAATAATTCATACAAGAACACAATTATTTTAAAACATTGCCTTAAAAATAAAATACATTTAAAATATGTTGCACTGCTTGTGTACATTCTTTATTTTTGAAGGTAAAATACCCCCACTGATATCGGCCTGGTATCGGTATCGGCCGATACTTAGAATTTTTGGTATCGTATCGGAACGGTTTTGAAAAAAAGGTATCGTTGCATCCCTAATATTGTTTGTAGAGCAGGGATCATCAAATCTGGACCTCGAGATCCATTTTCCTGCAGAGTTTAGCTCTTACCCTAATCAAACACACCTGAGCATGCTAATCAAGGTCTTCAGGATCATTAGAGAATAACAGGTAGGTGAGTGTGATCAGGGTTGGAGCTAAACTCTGCAGCGCATTGGACCTCCAGGGTAAGATTTGGGGAACCCTGTTGTAGAGAAACCAGTCCCAGGAGTTTATTGTATGATTATATGTACAGTTTATTTAATATTGAAAAGTAAAGTCAATATACTATACTTAAAGTGTTGTGCTGTTAGCTAACGCCAGTCTCCTGTGAACTTCACATAAGCAGTATGATTTTTGTAACGCATGACGTTAGCTAAAATATTTGATAAACAAATGTATGCGGCTTGAAATTTGTAGGACTTTGTCAGTGCCCATCGAGAGTGACATTTCAATTCTGTGGAAAGATGCTAAAAAAATCCAGAGTTATGCAAATCTGCTTATTTCAGTTAGGATCCCTAGAGGATGCAGGCAGTAGACCGTAGAGAGCGAGGCCTCTCCCTAGGTGTTGGAATAAAGCCATTGTATTAAGCCTGAGGGGTGTATGTTTGCATTTTAGCTGTGGTAGGTGTGCTTTTATCTGTGTATTCAGGTTCATTTTCGTACAGGAAGACAGACAGACGTTTGGGGGATGGGGGGTCTTAAATCTAAGGCTCGCACATGATAACATTCATGCTCTTTGTGAAATGTCTTTGTCTCCTAGACCCTCCAGAAGTTTCTAAATCATAATGTTGCTCTCAAACATGGCTGCTAATGATTTCCAAATGATCTCCCCTGCGACACTGCAGCCCTGCGCTGTAACTGAGAAATGAACCCCACTATTTTTACATTGACTCGCATCATTACGTTTCATTGAAATACTACAGCTGTACGTGTGTAGCCTAATTGCTTTTTTACTTCTGGAATTAAATATTTCCTGATAACCTGATAACGATAGGATCTTTTTGTGCAAGGCTGAATGTTTTCCATACTCCAGTTTTCATTGACACACAGTCTTTCAGAAATCATTCTAATATGCTGATTTATTGTTAATGTTGGGAAACAGTTGTGCTTTTTAATATTTTAAACTAATAATCTTTGAACCTGTGATACTTTTTCAGGATTCTTTGAATAAGAGGTTAAGAAATCTTTTCTAACAGTATAAGTCTTTACTATCCATTTTGTATTAATTTAACAAATTAATTTCTTTCAAACATAGAAAGTACATTTTCTGACCCCAAATTTGGTAGTGTATATTGTTACAAAATATTTCTATCTTAAGAAAATGCTGTTATTTTGAATGTTTAATTTATCAAAGAATCCTGAAAGGTTCCAAAAAAAAAAAAAAGCAGCACAACTGTTTCCAACATTGATAATAAATCAGCACATTAGAATGATTTCCGAAGGATCATGTGACACTAAAGACTGGAGTAATGATGCTGAAAATTAAGCTTTGCATCACTGGAATAAATTCTGTCTTAAAGTATATACAAATAGAAAACCAATATTATAAATTGCAATAATATTTCACAATATTACAGTTCTTTTCTGTATCTTTAATCAAATAAATGCAACCTTGATGAGCAGAAAAGACTTCTTTAAAAAAACATGGAAGATCTTACTGCATCAACTTTTGAACAGCAGTGTATATATTGGATAATGTTTTTTTTTTTTTATCTGATTCAACTGGATCCTGTTTCAAGGAGGGTATCATTAAAGAATACCATTCAGAAGCTCAGTTTGTTATGTATCTGTAATCGATGTATATGTTAATGTTTTTTTTTTGTCATTTTACTTGAGGAAGAAAATAAAATTATGTTGCAACTTTATTATGAACCATGTATGTATGTGTTCATCTATTTTACTTGTTTTATATAATTTTCTTTATAAATTTATTTTAGAAATGTTGCAATCACACATATCAGATGTAGGTATTTTAGAGAGATGTGAAATAAATATTTATGTAAATAGTTTTTTTTTTTCGTATTTTTAGCTGAAATCATTTTTTTTAAATCAGTTTCCCTTGATTTTAAGAATTTAAACAAGCTTTAATGCCCAGTTTTGCACAGTTTTTAATGAATTGTTGTTTTTTTCAACATATTAGAATCACGCTGGTGGTATTGTTAATAATCTTGTAATTTGGCGGCCAAAAAGGTTTTTTTCCAGTCATTTCTTTATTCACCCCACAGTTTTGCTTATTATGTTTGGACAGGGTAAAATGAGTCGGGCAGGATGCCTGAATATCCCGGAGCGCTCTTGCTTTGCTAGCAGCACGCTAGTGCTAAAGCAACCTGCAGCTGATACTGTTCAAAACAGTTTGAGATTTGTGTAGAACACAGGAATGCATGACATGCTGAAACATGACTGCAGAAAAACATATCCTTTTGAAAACTTCTCTGCAATGCACGTACAGTAAATCGGACAGGTGCTAACACTATGTTTGAAAGTGAATGGGTAAATGTTGTTCTCTCTTTTGTCCCTCAGATCCATTACAAAGAGCTAACAAAGGGCAAAACCAAGTCCTGTTTCGGACATCAGTGGGCGCTTGGCGGTTTAACACTTTTTTTTATGACAAACCCGAACCTCCATGTGAAGCCCCTCACAGTCTGGTGCATCCATTCTGCTGGCTTCAACCTGGTGATTGTGGTCAGACTGTGCGGTGTTGGTGGTGTTATGTGGCCTGCTATATCCTGTTCCTCTACAGGAGAATTTACTCGGGCATATTCAGGGAAACCCCTATTCAAATACTGTTGCCATATGAGTTTACTTATGGTTAAGGATAAAATTAGTGCTGGATGTGGTGGTGGTAAGAGTTGGTTGGCTTGGATTGGCTGCTGAAGTTGTTAAAGATGATGCAAGCAATTTTTCAACTTGTAAGTAGTTGCGTTCTAGCTTAATATGCACTAAGTCAACTATTCGTACATTGACTTCCCGGAGGGGTGTAAACACTGTGATGATTTCCAAACATTGTTCTATTTGTTTGAACCATCCAACATTTACATTTATGCATTAGGCAGACTTATTCTGAGCTGTCATAACCAATGTTGTGAGTTTCTGACTTTTTATCCGAACAATGGAAGATGGGGGTGACCAGGATATGTTAACATTGCAGAAATGTCACACGTCACCTTTAAATGTAGATAAAGTGATAATAGTTTTCTTAATAATGGAATTTCACCAGAAAAGGTCTTCCATGTTGTCCATTATGTGTCCTTATTCTTCTTGTCTCCAATGAAGGAAGGAAGCCATTCCTTGCCTCACCCAGCATGCTGGAGGTTTAATTGATTGCGGATGTTTGACGCTTTTTTTTTCTTTCTTGGTGCTCACGGAAGAGGATCTGTAACAGCAGCCTTTAGAATTAAGTTAAGCTGTTATGAGTTGGCTGCTGTGTGTGGCGGTTATAACATACCATGGCTGACACATCTCTGTGGGATGGAGAGTGTTGAAGTGGCGTCTCCAAACACACTTCTTTAGCACATCCTGTGATGTGCATTCAGCTCCAAACCACATGCAAACTTTGGAACTATGAAAAGTTGCGGTCATAGAATGTGTTGAAAGCTTGTCTGAGGAATTCCATATTTCAGAAATTTAAATGATCAAAACATTAATGGACATGTATTTGATTGCTATTTCTACTACTCCTGAATACTCCCCTGCCATTGGTCAGAAAAACAAGTTGTTTCACCCCAATCTCATGCAGTTGGTTGAGCCTATGTTGCTATTCTGCTCTGATTGGGATGTTCAGCAAAAGCTTTTAAACTTCTTTGAGCTTACAGTGAGCTTGCTTTTTTTTTTAAATAAAAAAATAAATTTTCAGGGATGCTTTAAATTGATTACAAATGAGATTAAAGACATTTGTAATGTTAGAAAAGATTTTGTTTTCAAAAGAAATCTTTTGAACTTTTAAAATAATTCTGGGGAAAAGTATTAAGTAATAGCTTTTGATAATAGTAAGAAATGTTTCTTGAGCACCAAACAGCTAGGGCCCTATGAAATCTGTTTTATTTTTCTTCTCCCAAATTCATTTTCCCCCCATATTATTATTTTAATAATTTAATTCGATTTATGTAATCTGAATGCGGAATAAATAAGCTTTCCATTGATGTATAGTTTGTTAGGATAGGACAATATTTGGCCGAGATACTATCTGAAATCTGAGGGTGCAAAAAAAAAAAAAATCTAAATATTGAGAAATATAGCTTTATAGTTGTCTAAATTAAGTTCTTAGCAATGCATATTATTAATTAAAAAATGTTTAGATATTTACGGTAGAAAATGTACAAAATATCTTCATGGAACATGATCTTTATCATTATGATTATCCTAATGATTTTTGGCATAAAAGAAAAATCGATACAAATATACCTGTACTACTTAAGACTGGTTTTGTGGTCCAGGGTCACAAAAAGCCTGTCTAGTCAAGTGAAATCATAAAACTATCATAAAACTAAAACTTATTTTTTGTTTGTTTATTTGTTTTCCGTTCATTTGTTCCTGGATTCTATTTTAATGGCTTCAGTACATTTTAATGATCAAAATCATGTCTAATTTATAATGTACCAGAATTTATTTACCAGAAAAATAAAATGGAAAATAAATTCTGGTAAATTATTTTTCTGGTAAACATTCCTTAAAAAAATGGTTTAATAATTAAATAATTTAAAGTAATTATTATTATATTAAGTAATATATTTTTGTCACAATTTCTTCAAGTTAAACTGAAATTTTATTTTGACAGGTTGCTGTGAAGACCTTAAAGTTTCTGTTTGTATATAATATGACAATAGTTTTTTCTCAAAAGAAGTGGTAAAATGCTCATGAAGTGATTTTTGTGTGTGTGTGTTTACTTATATATTGAGGCAGCGGAGGCTAAAAACATTGCGAACGTTATGTGCGCTTCAGTATGTGTGTATTAAACAAAACCGTGCATCTGCACCATTCCTTCACACAGACATGAGATAGATGCAGGATTCCTATTTAACTAGGGTTTTTTTTTGCGGCTTAATATTCACAGACACTAGTCCATATCGTGTTTTGAATTAGATGTACTTACTGACCTAGTTTTGGTTTCAGTGTACTGACCTACTTTTGATTTATTTATGAAAAATGTTGCCTATTCCGTTACATTCTGCGTTATATAGTAAATTCCATTTTTAGGACTGGATTCCATGATTCTGAAAATCACTGAAATCATTGGGTCCTAAACAACATATAAGAATGATTTGTGAAGGACCTAAAAGCTTTGCCATCACAGGAATAAAATGGTTTAAAAATGTATTAAAATATATTTTAAATAGCAAAATATTATATTAAACAATATTTCATAATATAACATTTTATCCTTAATGTCAGTGTTAGTGTTATTGCACAATAGATCACGTTGTCTCAGCTGGCTTATCACAGTTAGCATAGAATCATACATTGTCTATGTTTTTTCTCTCGAGCTATTTAGCTGTAGAGACATGATTGTGCTGTTGTTCAGTGCTCAGTGGGCAGTTTTGTAGCAAGACAGAAAATGAAGTGTCCCTCGGTGCAAAGGATAATCAGTGTCAGAACATGCTGTAATGGTCTTAAAAGTTTGTGTCAGCCTTAAGTCACAAGGCAGTGAACCAACTCCCTTTTTACACACACACACACACACACACACACACACACACACACACACACACACACACACACACACACACACACACACACACACACACACACACACACACACACACACACACACACACACACACACACAGTCTCCTTCAGACTGGCATGCCTTTAAAGTCCTTTAATCTTGAACACCAGACCTTAACAAAGTTTCTCCTCAGGGTACAGAGGGATGTGACCATGTTAGAAAGGTTGTAGGTGGTTTTGGGTACATTTTAGCAAGTCTTCAGAAGCGGCGAGATGAAAGAGACCGTCTGTGACGTGAGGCGCTGACAGCTACGGGAAGAGTGTGAATCTAATGTGTAGAGAAATATTAGATATGACAGGCATACCTAGAAAATGAGTTGCTGTAGTAGACTGTGTGTTTCCTCTAGGATTTTCGTCTTTCTTCACTTCCCTCACCGCAGCATGATGACGTCCTAATGTTCTGCATTCTATGTCAGGTGCTTACAGACACGTCTGGCTGAAATTATGGCTCGGACAAACGTGTACTACATGAAGTTTTGTTAGGACTGATTCATAGCAATTTCCTTTGGGAAACGGACCAAAAAAACCATGTGGCTCTGAAGCACTTCTGACACACAGAGAGTGCAAATTATATTACCTTGTGTGGAGTCCCTTTGACTCATTGCGGAAAAATATATGCGTGACTTTTAATAAACTACCTTTTATCTACTGCTTGGTGACTATGATAAGATTAAACATTGAATGTAGAGGTTACAACAAACATGTCATTCTGATATGTGATTTATTTGTGTGAAAGTGATTGCTTAATTGCTAATTCACTTAGTGGCCTGAGAGTGATTAATTTAAAGCAAATGTAAAATCTGTTGTTGCAATACTAATTGACTGTGCTAGTGCAGGATCAGAAGTCTCTGTGTTTCTTTGTGTGCTTCTGCAAGTAGTTGTGTAAAGCACCAGGCAAGTTTCCAATACTTGAAAGGGTTTTTGAATGGACTGCAGATTTAATCTACATTAAGGAGAGCTTCTAAATTTTGATATCACTGAAACTCACATCATGGCAATCTTGCCTTCCACCATAGCTCAAAATCATGTTTTACATTATATTTTGGGCACTTTTTGTCTTGTCTTTGTGTTCTTTTTCGTATCATGTTCTTATTCGTATTCAAAAAGCATGTTCGAGATTTTTTTTATCACGAAGAGCAGAAAAGATGGATAACTTGTGTTGATATAATGAATACCACACAAAGTTAAATAATGACAATTTTTATTTTTGAGTGAACTATTGCTTTACATATGTGAAGGATGCAGGTTCTTCTCAGACAGGTTCTTCTTTAGAAAATTGAGCCTTGTTTGTTTTGGTGTTCTTGCCTGTTTTCCTTTTTTTTGGTGGGGGTGGATACTTAGTAATTAGTGCACAAATCTCCTGTTGTTATTACCCAGTCCCCTCCTGTACCCTGCATGTGTTGCTAAGGCTATTGTTTGTTATGTAACCTTATAATTCACTGCCCAGTGCTGAGGACCTAATCACAGATCAGTTTTCTTGCAAATCTCAAATCTCTGATCCTAGATTTGTAATAAACTGTAGCTAAGAATTTGGCGTTTACATTTTTTAGATTTCTCAGGGCACCGTTTACAAGAACTAGACATGTGCCAGTATTTCTGTGATACAAACACAGTACGTTAGCACAATGTTGTTATCATGGATGGTTAAAAAAAAGATAATAATAATTCGGTATAACATTATGTGAGTGTGTTTTGATTTTTAGAATGCGCATTAGCTTTTTTCCATCAGTCAGTTATTGGTTGAAAATGTTCCAAATCTGTGAAGATGTTTTGAGATTGTTCTTTATAGTTGTTTTTCACACTTTAACCTCTTTAAAGCAGTGTTCATTTTGACAGGCATTTTTGATTTATTCTTGTTCTTTTTCTTGAGACGAAAATGCTTAAAGGGGCAGCCGTGGCCTAATGGTTAGAGAGTCGGACTTGTAAGTTGTAACCCAAAGGTTGCAGATGAAAAGAACGATTGGATAGGGATACGATTGGATCCCCTAAAGGGATTTCCTAATTCCTAAAGGTTAATAATTTAAAAAACTTAATAATTAGTTAAACGGAACTTTATTACATTAATTTAACACCATATACAACAGCCTACTTGCTGCACAGTCTGCAACTTTTGTTAGGGCACCTTATTTTGCGACATATTGATATTTAACAAATCTTTTTCTTTCTCTCCCTGACCTTGTCTTTCTGCTTGAGCAGCACTAGTTGAAGCCTGAAAATATTGTAAACAATAACATAACTAATTACACTGGTCGGACTAAGCTCTGTTTCAGACTGATACCTCTGGTTCAGGATTCAGTTTTCACCCACCTGTTTACATTCACTTAAGCCATAACTGACTCTATTTACGTGAGGTACTCAACACAATAGACATTTGGACTACTGTGTGTGTATTTGAGCACTGAGGACTGATCGTGCGCTGTATGAAAACTGAAGAAGTGGAGCATGCGCGAGCATCAGTCGATTAAATGAATCCCACCTAACATTTAAAATATACTTTTATATTGCAATTTCACGTTCAATCTTCAAAATTAATCAAATTAACAATATCAAAACATTATAATTTTAATATTTGATGTCTCTAGGAAATTGTTCTTTTATTCCCTAATATTTAGTGATTGACTATAGCCATTCAACATTACAGTATAATTGAGAGCTATTAATTTGAACATTTATTAGACTTTAAAAAATAACCTCTAATTTAAGTGCACTTAAAAAAATCTTCACATAAACTCATTATTTACCTGTGCCCTTCAGCAAGTGGGAAATATACAGAAATTGAATAAAGTTATCTTTAACACTAAATGTAGATGAATCCTTAAAGATACGCAGTGTTTCCCCTACCATTATCTTAGGGGGGCGCCCCGCCCCCCCAACGGCACCCCCCGCCCCCCTTGAATGTCAAGTTCATTTTATTTTTGATATAGCGTCAGATCACAATAGAAGTCATTAAGGTTATCTTTCCTATAGAACAGGGCTATACATTGTTCTTTTATTAAACAAACTAAATTGCCTTGTGTTATTTATCTTATTTACACGAAGGCATGTCATTTCTGTCTTTACATGATCGCGTGTTTACAATGTCTCATCTGCGAAAACACAGACGGGATCGCGGACTCCATTCATAAAAACCGAATCTACTATAGCGCGAAATGCCACGTAAATTCGTCGATTTTTGGATTAATAAATCAAAAGTTGGTCTGTTACTTCATTCAAATCGCGATATGGACTAGTGTCTGTGAAAACTGAAATGCAAAAAGACCGTTTCAATATGAATCCTGCATGCTCCGTTTGCCTCTGTATGTATGAATGGTGGAGACGCGCTTTTACTACACGCATATACTGAAGCACACGTGACGCTCCCGCTAATTTTGGGCATTTGCATCTCGCATGAACAGATAAACTCAATATCCAAAGCTGCTGTGAGTGTCACTTTTACCGTTTCATTTGAGAAAACTAGCATCATAACATGCTGTACACACACAGAAACTTCAAGGCAACCTGTCAAAATAAAAGTAACATGTAACAGAACATTAGTCTTGTATTACTTTTGTACAGTATAATGTAGTTGTTTATATATTCCTATTTAAATAATTGACATGAAACAATATATATGATAAAAATAAATATAACAAGATTAACCACTTAATTGTAGAAAAAATACTACAATTATTATTTAAATGTTAAATTATTATTATTTATTGATTTTAACAGTAAACCTCTGTTTGTTTGCCAAAAATTAAAAGGGTTTATTTTTCATTTGATTAAAAATAAATAAATGTTTATACTTTTAATTTGATTATGAGAAAAAATAATACACACAAGAATTAAAAAAAAAAAAAAAAAGCAAAAGTTGGT